>NC_136504.1:105967139-106049639 GCF_053919585.1 Euprymna scolopes
ATAGGTTTCCGAGTATGCTGAACACGCAAATCGCATTGAAATTTTGCGGAAATAAATAGTTGTATTATGCATTGTATTCTTCGGCGGCCATCTTTTTACGTACACACGCGCCATAAACAAATACACGCACGTAATAAAGATGGCCGCCAAAGATTACAATGCATAATACAACTTTTTATATCTTGATAACTACTTATTTCTGCAAAATTGCAATGCGATTTTCGTATTCAGCATAGTCGAAAACCATTTCAAGTTGTCATTTAAAAGAAAATTGAGGAGGTGGACCTAATCTAAAAATTTACCAATAGTTTTTCATCCCGTACGCCTCCCGATACATTGCTTCGTCAACTTGCGACCATTTTATATCTCCCGAAGACACTTCCGTATTTAGAAAAAAAAAAGAAATGAGTGACCGATTTACCAGAATGTGGTAACTAAAAAGTGAGTACCCCTTTCAAATGTTGAAATGATTTTTTTTTTCCAATTTTTTTTCATAATCTGGTTAGTGTTCAATCAATCATAATCCAGTGAAAAAATTTCAAAAAACCTATCAGTATAGAAACTCCACCACGTAAGTAAATAAATAAAAAATGTTACGTGCGCATGCATTAGCCTTGACTAGGGGGTTCTAAGGGAACGACCATTAAATAATTCTGCGGGTCGCCATGGAACTCAACGCCCAAGGAGTACAAAAATAGTTTTCATAATCTGAATAAATTTTTTTTTCGAAAAGTGGGTGATCACTTTTCCATGTAAATTTAACTTAAAATGAGCACCCACTTTCTGGCCACCTGAGGAAGGGGCATTTATTTTCGTGTTTATTGGCTTAAAGGTTTTTTGACAAGGCAGTTTGGTACGCGAATGCATATTTAACAGTTTTCGTTTATGCTCACGCATAGCATAAACAAAGGCTACGTCTGTGAAATGGAAAATAGTCCCAGAGTTCAGGGGTTAATACCATGCAAAAGAAATCAAACAAACACAGAAAAAAGAAAAAAAAATAGCATCCATTTTTTTCTATCGAATTCATTTGCTGTTTTTATTGAAAACTATTTTCCCCCTGATTTTTTATATAATTTTCCATTAAGGGCCGTGCGTCTCACGCTCGTAAATAACAACATTTTTTTTTTTTGTAGATTTTGGTGTGCTAAAAACGAATCTGCAAACCGTTTCCGTCGCAAAAACATAGTTTTTATGATATGAAGAAATTACTTTTTCGAAAAAGTGGCGATCACTTTTCCATGTAAATTTAACTTAAAATGAGCACCCACTTTCTAGCCACCTGGGAGAGGGGGGATTTTTCCCCATGTTTATTGGCTAAACAGCTTTCGTTTATGCTCACGCATAGCGTAAACGAAGGCTACGGCTGTGAAATGGAAAATAGTCCCAGAGTTCAGGAGTTATTACCATGCAAAAGAAATCAAACAAAAACCTTTTTAGCCAAGAAACACAGAAAAATGCCCCTCTCTCAGGTGGCCAGAAAGTGGATGCTCATTCTAAGTTAAATTTATATTGAAAAGTGATCACCCACTTTTCGAAAAAGTAATTTCATGAATATCATGAAAACTTTCTTTTTGCTACGGAAACGGTTTGCAGATTCGTTCTTAGCACACCGAAATCTACAATAAAATATTTCGTTATATATGAACGTGAAACTGGCCTTAAAGTAAAATAATACCGGATTTTTTGGAGCAGATTTGACGTTTAGTTGTACAAATATCCTCCAACCAGGTAATCACTAAAAGAGACTGTTAAAAGTCGTCACCTGTATCGAGCAAAAGTTTAAAACCACCGATTATATGCCAGCCTACGTCATGGTAACATATATTGAGTGAGTTCCTAACAGTATTTTGTATAGTTTTTTAGTTTAAACTCATTTTCCCAAAATTTCCCCAAACTTAATGTGTTCGATACAGTCTGCCGCCATTTGTATTTTTCAGATATACCGATAAACATTGAATGTTTTTGAACCGATTATACATTACATAAAAACTCTAAAATCTTATCCAGTTAGGTAGAACATTTACTTTTCTTGCCTTTGATAACATTTATTTATATATATTTATTTTTTGACAACTTCTTTGTATCTGTGTTTAGTAATACAAACCCTTTTCATTTAATGTAACGTTTAGTCGGCTCGAAAAACAGTGTTTATCGGGGTATTTGAAAGCTACAAATGGTGGTGGACATTGTTGATTACTTTAAGTTAGAGAAAGTGAGTTAAAACTAAAAAACTATACAAAATACTGTCAGAAACCCACCGATTATGCCAGCCTATGTCATGGTAACATATATTCGGTGAGTTTCAGACACTGTTTTGTATAGTTTTTAGTTTTCAACTTACTTTCCCAAACTTAACGTATTCAACAGAGTCCGCGACCATTTCTGTTTTTTGAGCCGATTAAACATTTTACATTACATAAAAACACTAAACAATTATCCAATTAGGTAGAAACGTAACTTACCTTTGCTTTCATTTATTTGTTTTTGGACAACTTTTTCGAATCTGTGTATAGTAACCCCCCTCCCCCCGACCATCAACCAAATATTAATTACTAACTCACATTTTTGTAAAACAACAACAAAAAATAAACATTTAGCATTTCAACATTTTTGCTACGTTCGGCTTCATCCACTGATTGTTGGTCAAGTCCAAACCATGAATGATTGACAGAAACTCCCGAGGATCCAGATCAAATTCTGCAAGAGTACAATTTTTTTTCATTTTCGCCTTCTTTTTCACTTTTTGCAATGGATTGCTGTACCAATATAAGAAACATGCATTTTCTCTTTTTATTAAATTTTTCCATTACATCAAATTGAGCCACTGCAACGCGTGGCAGGGTACAGCTAATATATATATATATATATATATATATACACGTGTGTGTGTGTGTGTGTGTGTGTGTGTGTGTGTGTGTGTGTGTGAAGCAAGATGGCTGAACAACACACGACGTTGAGTTTTTTATGAATGTATTTTGCTTTTTTGCTTTTTCTGGTGGTTTTTTATGTTGGACTGTTACAAAGGTTATTTGTATTTCTAGGAGGTCCTCCATGCTTTTCCTCTAAGCTTTCGGGAAAAGCAAATTTAGCGCTTGTTGTTTAGCGCTAGAAATATATATATATATATATATATATATATATATATATGCATGTATGTATGTATGTATGTGTGTGCGTGTGTGTGTTGTATGTGTGTGTGAACCAAGATGGCTGACAGAATAAAGATACGATGTTGAGTCGTCTATGAATGTACTTTCTTTTTTGTCTTTTTCTTTTTTTTTCTTTTCCTTTTTTTTAACAAAGAATTCTCATGGAAATTATGATTTAGTTTTTGGCCGAGAGAAATTTGGCCTTCTATGGCACAAATGAAAAGCTTGGTGACACCAGAAATGTAAATTTTCTCAGAGAAGTGGAGCTAATACAAAGAATTTGCTCCCGTTATGTCTAAACGTGTTAGACGAAACAAGAACCATGACTTGAATGAGCTTTATCTCGGCAACTGCATTCAGAACGAACTTATCGACCTTTTGATCAAGTTAATACAGAGCGAATACATTTCCAATGTTCTTGCATCAAAATATTAAACCATAATACGAGATTGCACATCTGATAGCAACTAAGTATTGTTCTTCAGTAGGCGCAGCAAAAGTGGAAGGAAGGAGTAAGTAATTTTTGACAGAGTCTCCCTTTAAAAATCTCACAAAAATCAAGTAATTATCCAATCAATACGAGATTTTCACTGATTATTAAGTGAAGAATGAACTTTATAATGGTGTATGTTTTTCATAACCAATTTCTTCTTTTTTTGCCTACAAATCCCTCTTCTTTATTTGTGGGTACAAATATGCTTAAAATAATTAGCCGAAACTGAGCAAAATATATTGCATTGTGGGGAGGGTGAGAATTGTGGATAAAAATAAAAACAAATAAAACTGCGCACGTATCAGATTTTTAGGTTGAAAATACTAATTTTGAATGTTTAATTTTTCATCTTCTGTGTTGGGAAGTGTTGAAATTCGTTGAATACGTAAATAATTATTATCTTTAAGATTAGAAAAAAAAATGATATATTTTCATTATTTTTACGAAAAACACTACTTTTAAATCTTTAAAAATAAATTAATAATTTTCTTTTAGTGGGTCCAATATTTCTAATATACCATTAAATAGGAAATTCTTTGAGAAGTAAAAAAAATCATGGCGTGAAGGCGCGTTTCTTGAAAGTCAACAAAGAAGCTGTATACATGCTGCAGGGTTGTCTGTTATTTTTTGTTTCTTCATTTATTTTTGACTAACTTCAACATATGTAAAATTTATTTGCCGCCTCAACGAGAGATGGGCTATTCTTAAGAAGCGCGAGACCGTTAAAAGCCTTCTGGACGCAAGATAAGAAGCAAAACTGGAGGCTGTTAAGTCGTTGTCAGATCACCGAAGTTAAGCAACGTTGAGCCTGGTCGTTACTAAAATGGGTGACCAATTTGGGAAGTTCAGGTGCTGTATGTAGGAGGACGTCGACACCTCCCTGCAAAACGTTGCAAAAACCTAACGTCGTCATCTCCCCTAACGGGGATATACATGCGACTGGGGACCGCTTGTGAATTTCATACTCCCATGAAACTTCCTCCTTCGGAGGAAGCTGGTTAAACCCGAATAGGATTGTTGCTGACTGCACTGCACACAATGTCGAGCTTTAGGTGAAATTTCTTTGTTTGTTTGATTACCTGGTAGTGTTATGTAATTGTGGAACACGAGAAATTGTCTGTTCTTTATCTGTTTGTTGATCTATCTATATATCTATGCGTATCTATTGATCTATCTATCTATCTCGATCTATCTATCTAACTGGCGAGATAAACAAGAGATGAGATGTGAAGCTATGTTTTGATAAAAGTTGTCAAAACATATTGAGGTGTAAAATGGATAAGTTGCACCGGAAGTTCTAAAATAGCTGACCGGAAGGACGTGTTTGTTGTCACATTTTCAGGTCGCCTGGACATAGCGTCAAGTTGGAATCTGGACGTTGAGAAGAGCGGATGGATTAACGGTTGTCTCCCGACCCCCATTAGGAGGGAGCTGATGTGTCTCAAAATTGGAGATTAGAATTAACCCCACAAGCAAAGATATTCACTTTCCATTCTTCTGCGATCGATACCTGGAAAGTGAATAAAAGAAAAATATAGAACCAACCATCGTCTTGGAGTTGAAATGCATTCGTTCAAACAGGTTCCAGCTTCTCTCCAAAAACAGATAAAATGCCAGGTGGACCAAAAGACCAACGACGCAGTTGAAAAGTTGATGAGGTATGTCGAAATACATGTATGTGTTTATGTTTTGTCTGACACACAGGCACGCAACACACTCGGACTGATCACGAAACGAACCCAAATAGGTCACAAAGATAACTTGGGGTTCAGATAGTGAAGAGCCCACTATATAAAATAGTAACACACAACACCATATATATGAACCCTAACCCCTGCACAATGTAACAGTATGACTTGTTATTTCAACTAAACATTATAAGTTAAGTGCTACGGAGTTCTTGAACATACATCGATGACTAGATATCTTACGTCAAGACTGACATGTCATTTGTTTCACAATAAATACAAGAAGGACTTGCAGTAGTCGAAGTTAAAGCAAGTGAATGAACTGTTGAGTTTAAAGCATTAGATCGTCCCATAAGTTCTGTCCGAATTTTTACTTTTGCTTTTAATTTTTTTTTTAAGGAAATCACCACTTATCAAAGACCAGAGGCCACTCGAGGATAAGGGTTAAAGAGTGTACAGTGGTCAAAAGGACAATATCATAGTAATCGTTAGAAGTGTAAATTTGATAAATTGGATTACTTAACAGGGAAAGGCTCATCAAGAACTAGTTTACATTAGACTTGAACATAGCCATATTGTAGTCAGCTGGAAAGCAGGTAAACGGAAGAGAATTCCACAGGTTAGCAGTTCTAAGAAAGAAGCTTTGTTCATGGAATCTACGTTTAGGTTTAGGTACAGATAAAGAGTGGGGGAAATTATTGATAGTGCTTTCAGCTCCCCCCCTCCAATATTGTGTATATTGTGTAATTTTTTACATTTTTATGTTTAGATGCATTTTAGCTGATTACATTTTTTTTACAGAACGATAAAATTTCAATTTGCTTGAGTAAAACATGGAAGCGCCTAAGAATTTGAAGCATCTAATGCTTTATGAGTTCAAGAAAGGAAACTCAGCAGCCGAACCTGCTAGAAATATTCCACTTTGAATTGTTACCAACCTAATGCAACAATTAATGCTCAAATCTACTGTCAGCAATTAGAGCGTTTAAACCATGCTTTGAGGGGAAAAGATTTGCTCTAGTGAATCGAAAAAAGGGTGATGTTTGATCAGGACACAGCAAGAATCACCCCACAAAAGATTGAAGAACTTGATTGGGAGAAAATTCCTCATCCACCTTATTCTCCTGACCTTGCTCCTTCAGACTACCATTTGTTTCGTAGCTTACAAAATAATTTGGAAGGAACAGCTTTTGTAACGCAGAGAGATGTTGAACCTAACATTTGTGAGTTCTTCGAATCAAAGCCAAAAGGATTTTACAGTGATGGAATTAATAAGCTTGCTAATAGATGGAAGGAAGTAATCGATAATCAAGGAAAGTATATTGATGATTAAATATTAAAAAAAAAAATGTAACATTTGGTCACTTCTTTTCTTTATTCATAAATTCGGACAAAACTGATGGGATGACCTGATAGATCGTGTTTATCCCAAACCAAGGAAAATAAAGAAAGCACGTTTTCGTCAGATACGAATCGACGGATGAGTCAGATTGTCAGACTGGTGGAGGAGAAGCATTTCGCTGAGATGTTTTCTATTTATTCATGGATACAATTCCACAAAGTTTGCAGAAACGGTTTGAAAACATTAGTTTTTGTCTAACGCAATTAACATGAAAGCTGTAATCACCTCGAACACGTTGCCGCACCCTGCACTTCTTTGACAAAACATGTTGACTGTGAGAAACTTCAAAGGGAGATTATCAATTTCCTCAGTCTAATGGACAATAAAAAGTGCAATTACATTTTCCGCTATTAAATGTGTTATTCAGTGCTTTTCGACCAGGTTTCCACCAGTACAGTTCAGGGGTTCCGCAATTTCTTAATTAGACCAACGAACAAATTAGTGGAATGTTAAATTTAACTTTGAAAATCTATTTTATTAGTACAATAGAAAAATGTGAGCATGAAAAGTAATGTGGTTAAGCTTAAACATGGAAAAGTAAAGAACTTGTTGTTAAAACTGGAAAAGAAAAGGACAAGATATTCTAGTAAAAATATAATAAATTTATAACTTAAAATATTGCAGCATTAAGATTTTTTTTAAATTCAATTTATAAAATTATATAAGCAATTCTTAATGCTGCAATATTTGAAGTTATAAATTTGTTATATTCTTTTAGTAGAATATCTTGTCCTTTTCTTTTCCAGTTTTAACAACTAGTCTTTTACTTTTCCATGTTTAAGCTTAACCATATTAAATATATATATATATATATATATATATATATATATATATATATATATATATATATATTTGGACGTGACGACACTTTATGCAGTAAAATTCTGTTTTGAACTTAGAAAAATGTCATATACATGTATATTATTGCCAAATAATAGACATTAGTTGAATTTCAAGGTCGCTTATAAAAGGTGACTTTCTTATACGTACGTTTGCATTTATAATTAAACATCAATACGCAAATGGACAAAGAACGTATTATGATGAAATATTGAAAAACTGCTGAGCTTGTTTCAATAAGGATTTATCTATTCACTCATAATGGACTCTTGGATCATTATCTATCTATCTATATATATATATATATATAAAAGTGAAAGGGTCTGTGTGCGTGTGTGTCTGTGTACATTTCCCTAAGCAATAAGTCTGTCAATTTTTAGCCTACAGATACGAAATTTGATATACAGGGTACTGAGATTTGGGAAAATCGATGTGATTAGTTTCCGGGCAGAAATTTGGGGATTAAGGGGTCAAAGTTCAACGATTTGGCCTTTGAGAACTCCACCAAACTCCTCCGACAATTTTGGAACTAAACACGTGAAATTTTAGATATAGATTCATCGAATAATTTCTCCTTTTACTTACATGAGGTGAAATGTTTAGAAAAAAAAACAATATTCTCATGCACATGTCTCAGTATATGTATGAATTAAAATATAATATTTATGCGTACTTACGACCGAGCAACGCCGGCCAGCCTGCTAGCACACACACACACACACACACACACACACACACACACACACACACACACACACACGCACACACACACACACACACATATAAAAAAGTGGTAGATTCTATTTAACCTAACAGGTACTACCACTCCGGGTCAGAGTGGACCTGGGAGCAATGGTAATTAAAGGGTGGCTCCACACTCCCTAAGGCTCACCATCGGATATAGTTTTAGGTCATATCCAGGACCCAGGACAAGTGTGCTGGTGTCGTTATCCTGAATTGTGCGGATTATGTCCAGAAAATATCGATTATTTGAAATAATCCTGATAACTTTATATATATATATATATATATATATATATATATATATATATATATATATATATATATATATATATACTCCATTAAAAATCGTTCCTCAAAATAACTAGATTCGGCATTAAATAACCTGAAAAAGGTTGACATGCCGTAAAACAAAAACAACCAACCAACACTTGTCCGGTTTGCAGATACAAATATATTTATTGGATTTCAATGACTTGATGGTTTTAAATGTGTTACCCGAATCAATAGTTGAATTAGAGTAACGAACAGCCTGATTTTTATTTATTTATTTGCATAATACAACGATTAACTCCTGATGAGTTTGTTGGGAAAGAGGCTCCTAGGGTTTTGCCGGCTACTTTCTTTAAAGCAGCCTGTCTAGCCGCATTGATAAGCTGTGAAACAGCGAATCAGTATTGTATGTGAATGACTATATATATATATATGTGTGTGTGTGTGTGTGTGTGTGTGTGTGTGTGTGTGTGTGTGTGTGTGTGTGTGTGTGTGTGTGGTGTTTTTTACCATTTCTTTTTATTCGTCGGCATCATTTCTGATATTTTTTTTTTTTTTTTTTTTTTTTTACAAAGGCATCACCACATTATCAAGGCCCAGAGGCCACTCAAGGATAACGGTTAAAGAGTGTACAGTAGAAGTTGGTCAATATAGTAATCATTAGTAATGAAAATTTGGTAAATTTAATAACTTATATGGAACGGCTCATCAAGAACTTATTTACCTTAGACTTGAACACAACCATATTGTAGTCAGCCGGAAAGCAGGAAAACGGAAGACAATTCCACAGGCGTGCAGTTCTAAGAAAGAAGCTTTGTTCATGGAATCTATGTTTAGGTTTAGGCACAGATAAAGAGTGGGGGAAATTATTGATAGTGTTTACAGCTAGACGAGTGTTTCTTGTGAAAGTTTGGCGAGGGGGGACCATAGATTGAAGCTCAGTTGAACACTTTCCATGAAAATAACGATACATCAGAGACAAACTCGCAACATCTCTTCTGTGAGATAGAGGTTGTAAGGAGGAGAAAAGGACATCTCCTACGAGGCTACGAAGTCTATTTTGAACTCTATCAAGGCAGGACAAGTCCTTTCTAGCAGCTCCTGCCCAGATGTGGCAACAGTATTCCATCCTTGGACGTACCTGGCTCTTATATAAGAGCGGAGTTACTTACTATATTTTTCTCGAATTTTAGTAAGTATTAACCTGTTTACAATTAGAGTACTCCCGGTGCCCTTCCAGTAAGTATCAGGATAGTGATCTCCCTTTTCGGCCTTTCCGCCCTCCTTGAGCTTTCACAGCCGTTTTGTGTGGTATCAAGCGACATTAATGTTCAGATTACAAATTGTATAATACTGAAAAACTGAAAAGCTATATAAATATTAGTATCACTATATAAACATTAGTATCAATATATAAGTATTAGTATCACTATATAAATATTAGTATCATTATATAAATATTTGTATCAATATATAAATATTAGTATCACTATATAAATATTAGCATCACTATATAAAGAGAGAGAGGGAGAGAGAGAAAGAGAGAGAGAGAGAGAGAGAGAATGGGAGAGTAAAAATATTGAAGCATAAAAACGTTTACTAAAGTAATTTAAGTCGACATTGTGTATGTAAAACAATCGGACTAAATGCTCCATAAAATACTTCATGTGCACTGGGATTAGGGTTAGGGTTAGGGTTAGGGTTAGGGTTAGAAGTTGTCAGTAAAAGCAAAACCAACTCAATCCAAAGCATGTATACATCAAAATGAGCTTTATATGAAGAGATAGATATCGTAAGTCACGTAGTCACGACATTCTTGCTTCCAAGAAAAATGATTTCAAGGATGACTGCATCATTAACAAAAGACGCCCATTTGAAACACCCATAAAACTTTCACTTGAATTAACGAGAGCGAATCGAAATTACACACTAAGCGAAGAATATGCGCGTTTAAACGTAACTTGTGCGGAAAGAAGGACGTGACATAAACCGCTCATAATGTTGTTGTTTCAAACATTAAGGGTTAACATATCAGTTTCTATTGATTTACTAACGCGTAACAAAAATTCTAGTTTCACAAAAAACACACACACACACACACGCACACACACACACACACACACACACACACACACACACACACACACACACATATATATATAAACAATTGAAAATAAGAAGAGTTTAAATGCACAGATAAGCAGAGGTACTTTTTTACCTTTCAGAACTCTACCAAATTCCTCCGCCAATTTTGGGTGTAAACACTTGAAATTTTAGATATAGGTTCCTTGGACATGGATCTAACTTAATAACTTGATTTGAGTCCAAAACAATAAATGTCAATGCGTCATAACAGGGGTCAAAGTTAAAACTCCTCCGCCAATTTTGGGTCTAAACACTTGAAATTTTAGATATAGGTTCCTTGGACATGGATCTAACTTAATAACTTGATTTGAGTCCAAAACAATAAATGTTAAGGGGTCATAATAGGAGTCAAAGTTTTAAAAAATTGACCTTTTTTTTTTCTTTTTTTTTTTTTTTTGCTCAACATACACCTCCAAACACCCGGGCAACGCCAGGCTGAAATGCTAGCATACATAAAAACTGAATATATATATATATATATATATATATATATATATATATATATATATATATATACACACTAACAGTTCCGCCCGGCTTTGCTCGGGCCCTATGTACTGTCCATAAGGTTATGTGCATATTTATATATTAAAAAGTGTGAATATGTAAAGTAATGCCTTTCTGTATAATAGTCTAATAATAACTACCATAGAGAAAAGACAGACAGACCTTTTGACTTTTATATATATATATATATATATATATATATATATATATATATATATATATAGAGAGAGAGAGAGAGAGAGAGAGAGAGAGAGAGATTGGATGCAATATATAATAATTATTTTTAAAGTATATATATATAAAAAAAAAAAAACCTCATGCGCCACCACCGAGAATCGAAACCAAAACATTCAGCTCACGATTTATTTAGCCTCTGCCGTCAATGACTGGGCTATAAAAACATGTTTACTGCAAGGCTAAAAATTAAAACATAAACCAATAGCTACTATGTTATGCATTCGTAATGCCGGCGTTCGACCTTCACCTGTCGAATTTCATTTTTTTTTATTTTCACACTTTTGCACCGATTTTTTCGGGCTAAAACCCAAATATAAAGTTTTGCATGGATTTAATACCTTATACATGAAGTTTCATGTCTGTAGGCCAAAACCTCTACGAGGAGTTTGGTAGGCAAAATTCGTTAAACAAAAATATATACGTATACATAAATATATATTGGACACAATTTTGTGTTTACTATAAACTTTTTACGCAAATATTACGCAAGTATAAATCATGTAGAATATCTGCATGAATATAATTACACGTAATAGTTAACTAAAGATGATCATCCCATTAGAAAACCGAAGCAACTAATAGGGAATTAATTAAAATGAATGTTTAAAAGAATATGCAAATTAGCTAAATCTTTTGTTAGTGAATACAATTCCACAACCCATATATAAGAAAATTGTATTTTCTTTTTAAATAAATAGAAAAGAGGATTTTAATATGAATATCAATACACACAAAAGAAAAACGAATTTATAGGAGTATATATATATATATATATATATATATATATATATATATATATATATATACTGGCCTTGTTGCCCGGATGTTTGAAGGTGTGTGGAGCACAAAAAAAAATGGTTGTAGTCAGGCAGGCTCAAACCAATACCGGAAAGGAAGAAAAGAACGTGAAAAAAACGTGACGTCTTTGCTGTTGCGCCCGTCGCCAAACCGGAAGTGTCCTAGGTTTAAATTTAGGCTAGTCAATCGGAAAGAGGTGATGACTTTCGAAAATATCGGCGAAAAAAGCGATCTCTCCATGTAGAAAACTGCCCAGTGGAGGGTGAAGGAATTAATGGTTCTAGCCAATTTTTCGATATTTGTTGTCCGAAGGGTCGTGCTTAAAAATGATGCCGATCTCGTGAAAATCTGTTGTTTGGAGGTGCGTGTGGTCGGTCCGGGGTGGGGTGTGTTAATGAAAACCTAAGAATAAGCGAAGTTAAAAATAGAAAACAGAAAAACGAATGTTAAAACTTTTCTGAAAAATAAAGCGGGGGGTACCCGGTCGGTGTGTGTGTGGGGGGGGGGCGGTAATCAAAACAAAAAAACACCAAAAAACTAACGTAAGGCAAACGAACGATGTTAAATGTAAAAATCTGAAAAACAAAAACAAAAAAGAAAACAGAAAAACGAATGTTAAAACTTTTAAAAATCTGAAAAATAAAAACAAAAAAAAAAAACACGTGAAAAATGGCTTAAATAAGCCTGTTTCAATATTAAAATTTTAAAAATCGGTGTGTACCCGGGTGTTTTTGGGTGTAGGTCGGGGATTGGGGGGATGTTAATGAAAACCTAAGAATAAGCGAAGTAAAAAAAAAAAAAAAAAAAAAAAACAGAAAAACGAACATTACGTGAAAAATGGCTTAAATAACCCTGCTTCAATATTAAAATTTAAAAAATCGAAAAAAGACATCTTACACCACGATTCTAACCCAAAACGTTTAGATAGTGACCCAATGCTCTAACCAACTGAGCTAACACGACGTACATGAAATTGTGTCAGTTCTTCAAATATTTAAACTAAATCAGGTTATGACGTGTACTGACGCATGCGTAGAACCGATCTTGTCATGAGAGGACGATTTTTACTGTAGAAAAGTGTTGATTTCAGGGTGAAAAAATTAACGTTTTTGGCCAATTTTTCGATATTTGTCGGACGAAGGATGGGGCTTTCATATGAGACCAAATTTGTGAATTTTTTTCTGTCTGTCGAAAGTTTTTAGCAGACACACAAACATACATACATACATACATGCATACATACATACATGCATTTTCGCTTTTATATATATAGACTAGCAGGGGGTACCTGGCGATGCCCGGGTGTTTTGAGGTGTGTGGCTTTTGGTAAATCCGAACTCCGGAGGTGGGTGGGGGTTAAAATAAGAAAGTTTTAGTAGGTGAGTATGAGGATCGAACCCGAACCCTTGAGGCAAAGTTAGAAATTAAAGTGTGAAAAAAAAAGTGCGATGTTAACCATTGGGCCACTGCGACATACAACGGAGAAACGTTTGAATTTATTTATTTGACTATTAAAAACAGATGTCCGCAATAAAAGTTAACTCTGCTGCTTCCATTTGACCTAATTAAGAAGGTCACATAGAAGTCACACAGTTAACTTTTGCTGCGAGGCAGCGTTTGGGTCTGTTTACACAAAATTGACTGTTTTTCCCCCAACAGATACTGAGGAGGGGGAAACCAGCTCCCAATTGTCCAGATTGAATAGCAATTGTCTGATATACAACATTGATCAAAGCTGATTTCTTCTGGACGTTTCCTGGCGCAGTGCCGAAGAACGCTTACTTAGCTTTGAATTAGTTTCGCTTTTTATACGAAAAAGCTTAATCAACACACGAGAAGCCAAAATAGCAATAATTTTGTAAATATCGACTTCAAATAGAAGTCACGCAGTTAACTTGGGTTTATTTATCCAAGTTTTTTCCCCAACAGATGTTGTGGAGGGGGAAACCAGCTCCCCATTTTCCAGATTGATTAGCAATTGTCTGATATGAGAGGACTTCGTCCACATATTGATCAAAGCTGATTGCTTCTGGATGTTTCCCGGCGCGATGCCGAGAACATTGTTAACTTTGAATTAGTTTCGCTTTTTATACGAAAAAGCCCAATCAACACGCGAGAAGCCGAAAATCTGCAACAAAGGAAAAAAACAGTTAATAATAACAAATGACAAAACAATAACAATGCCTGAAAGACCACTCACCCAAAGAATGGGGTCGGTCCTTTGAGGCCAAACAAATAAACCCTTGAACTTGACCAGAAAAATTGGTCAAGTGGGTGACGCTACCAGTCTTATTCACAAGATCAAGGTTTAGTAACTGAGAACAGATACTACACTTTGATCGCAGCACGATTCCTAGAACACGACTGGTTTGAATTAGTTTTGCTTTTTATATGAAAAAGCCCAATCAACACACGAGAAGCCAAAATAGCAATAATTTTGTAAAAATCGACATAAATAAATCTTTACGCTACATGCGTTCTAAAATCCTAGATATTATTATCTATGGCCTATATAAACAGTTCTAAGCGATCGTTAATCCCCCGGGAGCGTGTGCGAGAAAAGCCTTTGTGAGACATACACGAAATGGTCACACACATTTTGCCTTTTATATATATAGACTAGCTGGGGTATCTGGCGTTGCCCGGGTGTTTGGAGGTGTGTGTGCTCTTAAATAAAGAGAAACCGGGGGGGGGGTAAGATCGAACCCGAAGCCCTGAGGCGAATTTTGAAAATAAAATGTAAAAAAAACATGAACTGTTTGGCCAGCCAGAATGAGTTACTGAAAGATGTTTGAATTTATTTAAGTAAGAACCAAATTGACAGGTGCCCGCATGGAAGTCGTGGAGCGTTACGACGACGACGACGACAACGACGACGACGACGTAAGCAATAGTTATTCAGCAAATGAGGTCAATGACCAGGTTTATTTGTTATAAGCGAAGTAATAAAAGAAAACATAAAAACGAACGTTAAAACTTAAGCGGGGGGGGTAATCAAAACATCGAAAAAAAACACAAAAAAATCTAACGTAAGGCAAACGAACAATTTTAAATGTAAAAATCGAAAAAACAAAAAAGAAATCAGAAAAACGAACGTTAAAACAAAACAAAAAAACACGTGAAAATGGCTTAAATAAGCCTGTTTCGATATTAAAATTTAAAAAATCGGTGGGTAAGAAGTAAAAAAAGAAACAGAAAAACGAACGTTACGTGAAAAATGGCTTAAATAAAACTGGTTCAATATTTAAATTTAAAAAATCGAAAAAAAAGACATCTCACACCACGATTCGAACGCAAAACGTTTAGATAATGAGGCAACGCGCTAACCAACTGAGCTAACGCAACGTACATGAAATTTAGTAAGTTCTTCAACTATTTAAAGTAAATCAGGTCATGACGTGATCTGACGCATGCGTAGAACCGGTCGTCGTCACGAGAGGACCGTTTTTATTGACCCCCCTTCTGTCGAAAATTGTCGATTTCGAGGTGAAAAAATGAACGTTTTTGGCCAATTTTTCGATATTTTTCGGGCGAAGGATGGGGCTTCAATATGATACCGAGTTTGTGAATTTTCGTCGTGTCTGTCGAAAGTTTTAGCAGACACACAAACACACATACAAACATACATACATACACACATTTTCGCTTTTATATATATAGATAACACGCACACACATATATTTGGAAAAAGAAATCCAGCAGAGTGCTCTGTTATAAGGAAAATAAGAGCGTATTATTTATCTTTTGTTTACAGAAAGTTTAGATGAGATAAGTCATCGGTACCGTCGGTACTATGTAATTATTGGGGTTGAAACCACGGTACCGATGACTTATCTCATCTAAACTTTCTGTAAATAAACAAAACGCACACATACACACACACATAAGTATATATATATATATATATATATATATATATATATATATATATATATATATATATATATATATATATATACTAGCAAGCAGCTCGGTATTGCCCGTTCATAAAATATGCTTAAATATGATACTTTGATTAATGCAGATTTCGCATTTATGATTATACTAGCGAGGAGTACCCGGCGTTGCCCGGGTGTTTGTAGGTATGTGTGAAAAAACCCGAAAATGTGAAAAAAAACAGGTGCCCGTAAAAAAAACGAAGCGTTGACGACGCGCAGTTGGAAAATAGTAAAGTGTGAAAAAAAAAACAGGTGCGCGTTTTTGATTGACGTGACGGCGATAGCCATTCCAGCAGTTACGATTTTGTGCGGGACAGTTTTTAAATAAATAAATAAATAAATAAATCGGTTTGTTTGTTTTGTTTGTTTTTAACTAAGTTCGAGGAAAACCAGCTCCCTGTTTATTAGGGAGAGTGTCTCGTCTCGAAATGAAAGCTACCGTCTGATATGACGAAGTCGACATTGAACAAACGTTACTTAGCTCTCTAGAGACCACAGGCTCTGGGCCGGTGATTAGAGTCGAGTTTCGCTTTTTTTTATACCGAAAACCGAATGTAACGCGTGCCGATGCGGGAAATGTGGAATAATTAACGTTTGAAAGTCAATAAAATTAAACAGACAGGCGAGCTCCGTGGTTAAGTGTGAGATATTACAATTTATGAGTGATATAAAAAATTTTAAGAAGTTGCGAAGCGAGCGAGCGCTTCTCTGAAAGAAGCCTTTTGTGGACATCGAGGAAAAGCGTACATACATACATACATACATACATACATACATACATACATTTTCGCTTTTATATATATAGATTATATTGGACCCAATATATAGTAATACAGTAATGATTTAAAAAGTTAAAATAAAAAATGACTCTTGCGCACACTTCGACAATAGTAAGGAGTAGACAGTTTAAAGACTTTAAAATCACATAAAATGTTAATTATGGTTAGAATATAATATCAAGCATTATAGTTTACTGTATATAAAAAAGAAAATACCATTGTCTGGTAAAGAGAATCGATGTAGGAAAAAAACCCAAAAACAATGATAACTGTTAATGCTATTTTTTCTCAGGGACTCAGGGATTGTATTTTTTTAGAGTGAGTACCGGAAAGATGTCAAAGTAAAAAAAAAAAACATTATTAAAAAAGAAACGGAGAAATGAATGACCCGTAACAAAACAAACTAAATTTTTAAAAAAAAATTATTAATAATGTATAATTACGATTATAAGTGTTTAAGGCTTTTTGTAGTTGATTTAATATTTATAAAACGATTGCTTCGTGTAGAAACAGAAGCCATGTTTGTGAAGATCTGACGGGTTCCTTTTTTTGTTTTGTTTTAATAAGTTGTTTATTTCCGAATAATTGATCTGTCAGTTCTCAGCCAATCAGAAAAGCTGGAAATTTCGAGGGGCGAAATTATTATTTTGTAATTGCTAGCTGGTAAGATAATGATATGTATATGAATGTATGAACCAGTTACGAAGGGTTCCAGGGAAAAATAGCTATAAGGTGTGTATATAGTCTCAATGATGAGTGGGGGCGGTAAGAGGACTATAGATTTAGAAGGAAAAATGGGAACTACTTCGTCACAAGACGTTGCGATTGTGATGATGTTGCTCCTAGGATGCAATGTAGAAGTTTCTAACGATCAATAAATGTATAAAATGACGCTCCAAAGTAACATAAGATGGTGGCTAATAATCTAGACATAATAATTTGTATGTGACATGTGTTGTTGAAAACCTACAGTATTTGGGTCCAGAGGGGAATTTCTGCAATCATTTTATTATATAGTAGATATGTATGGCATAATCACGTTGATACACCACATCACCGAAGTAAAGCAACGGTAAGTCTGGCTAAGACTAAGTGAGTGACCATTTGAGAATTTGTATTTCAGTTCTCCATAGATCAGGGATTTCCAAAAGTACAAAAACTTGACCCATCGTTTGAACGGTGTGATACCAAATTGATTTTCTCTAAAAATATGCTTTCACCGCGTTTCGGTCAGCAGTCCGCAATCATAAAAATTAATATAATTTTTAAAAATTATTTTTTTATTTTACAAAAGATAAAAGTACAAGCAATAAATAAGAAATTAAATTTATATATATATATATATATATATATATATATATATATATATATGCACACATATATATACACACACATATATATATATGTGTGTGCGTGTATATATACACATTATATATATACATATATATATATGTATATATATGCATATATATACATATATATACATATATATATATATATACATTTTCAATGAACTAAAAAAATTGTTTTACAAACAGATTCTTTTTTTCAATGACTTCTTCATTTTAAGTTTTTTTTTCAATGAATAAAAAAAATACTTTTACAAATAAATACGTTTTTATTTAATGATTTTTTTAAAAGATATTTTTTTCAATGAACTAATTATTAAAAACGATATCTTTCGGAAATACAAATAATAAAATTATTAAAAAATGTAGTTGTAAAATTCCTTAGAAAATATTTATTTATTTAGTTATTTACGTATGCTTGTTCTTTTTGCGCTTTTGGAAATCCCCGATATATGGGACACTGAAATACAAATCTGCTAAGTTGTTTTTTTTTCCCCGAGATCGGTATCATCTTAAAGCCCCATCCCTCGGACGACAAATATCGAAAAATAAGCTAAAAACATTAATTCCTTCACCCTCAACTTGGCATTTTTCTACACTTTTTTTATTTATACATTTTTCAATGAAATTAAAAATATTTTACAAAGAAATCCTTTTTTTTCAATGACTTTTTTAAAGATACTTTTTCAATGAATAAAAAAATATTTTACGAATAAATCTTTTTTTAAATTACTTTTTTAAAGACATTATTTTCAGTGAACGAAAAAATTGTTTTACAAATAAATCCTTTTTTTCTTTCAATTACTTTTTTTTAAAGATATTTTTCAATGAACTAAAAACGATATATTTCGGAAATACAAAAAATAAAATTATTTTAAAAAATTAGTTTTATAATCCCTTCTCTACAAAAATTCTTTTAAATATGCTTGTCCTTCACTGACAGCCCTTCAATTATTTGTATAGCTGGATTTTCTGGATCAACGAAATTTTCTTTATGTACAATTATTTGGTGTTCATAGTCACCATATTCTCCCCATTTATCAGACATGATTCTCCGTCCAGGCAAAATTCATTTTTAGATTAAAGGTAGAAGGTTGATTGGTAGTTCGGCGAGGTACTTCGAACTTGAAGCGGGAGCCATTGTATACCACCGAAAACCCAATGGCCTTTCTTTCCAGTGGCCTTGATGATATTTTCTGTAGAAATATTTAGTTTTATCTATTTCCACTTTGATTCGGTTTCCTGAATCATCTTTCCCACCTATGGGTCATGGATTATTACCTTCAAGGCTTGATGTTTTGACAAGTTTCCGAGCTTGACCTTTACTCCTGACCTGAAATGGAACACGTATATCAAATCCATTACCACGTTCGCTGGAAAAATGGTGGGATCCTTCTACCGATCCAGTAAATATCTCACTCCTGGCGCAATTCTCTACCTATATAAAAGCCAAGTACGGGCAACGATGGAGTACTGTTGCCACATTGGCAGGATCTGCTAGAAGAAGCGTATCCTTAAGATTAGCCTTAACAGAGTTCAAAATAGACTTCGTACCTTAGTGGGGGATGTCCTTTTGTCTTCTCTGCAACCTCTCTCCCACAGAAGAGACATTGTGAGCCTGTCTCTGCTTTATCGTTATTTTCATGGCAAGTGATCATCTGAGTTTCAATCTATGGTTTCCCCCTCGCCAAACTTTCACGAAAAACACTCGTCTAGCCAAAACCACTATCAATAATTTCCCACACTCTTTATCTGTGCCTAAACCTAAATGTAGATTCCATGAACAAAGCTTCTTTCTTAGAACTGCACGCCTGTGGAACACCCTTTTGTAGGTCGATTAGTCAATATAGCTGACTGATGCTGACGTTATGTGGTAATTTAAAATTGCGAAATGCGAATATATGATTGCATGAATGGATTAGGAAATTGTATTCATTGTTAATTCGTGAGAGATGAATCTATCATCATACGTTCTCTTTAAAAAAACAAGCTAGTTGGACTTTATTACGTACAATACTTAATAGATTTTTTTTTAAAGGAGAGTAGAGAATGTTTTGTGGAAGCGTTGTCGGCAGCTCCCGTTACTCTCGCTTCTCTTTATTTGTCACTCAGTCCTCATTTTTTTAATGAGTGATTTTTCTGACAAAGGGAGAAGAAAAAGCTGTATTCTAGGTTGGCAGTATTTTGCGTGAACAGTCGGCAAAGATGGCGGAAATTTTCTGTTCTATGTCTATCCTTGTAGCCATGTCACTAGTAAGGGTGCTGGAGGTAAACGTTTTATCTGGGCTGACGTTATCCGCCTGATAGTCAGGGACCCGAACCTTGGATTAACCACTAAGGAGGCTGTCCTATCAGCAGACACAAAGTACTGGGGCTGCTGTATTGCCATTTGGTGAATGGATTCTGGACCATGCAGTAGTCTCTGGTGGGGCCTCTCGATGCCATACTAGTGGGTAATTGTTATGGCTTTATCTTATCATGTGCTACAAAAAAAAAATTCTTCAATACTTTTCTCTCTTTGTTTCCCCTCTCTGTCTTGCTCTAAGCAAATCTGACGACCTAGTCCACAAACTCCAAAATTCCATCATGACAAGTTTCAATAAAAAATACACGATTAAACCCGGATCTGAAACTTCCAACGTAGATCCCCACTACCATGTCTCCTTCTCCAACATCAGGGGTCTACGTTCTAACCTTCCAGAGGTTGAAGCCCAATTACAGGAGACTAAACCAGACCTTTTCTTTTTAAGTGAAACTGGAATTGGACAGACTATTTCCCTAAATGAGTTCGTAATTAAAGGATACTCCAACCTAACTTCCAAAACTGACCCCCAAGATCGCCATGGGCATGGAATATGTGCCTATATAAAAAATGGCTTTCCATGTGGTAGGAACATCTCCAGAGAAGATCCTAACTTACCCTATATGTGCTTCCGAGTAGCACTAGCTCACACTACGGCATTTATATTTACTCTCTATCGCCCCCATAACAGCTGGGTTACTATCTTTAAAAGCATATCTGAGAAAATTGACCAAGTTCTATTAGCATATCCTTCAGCTAACATTCACGTATGTGGAGACTTCAATGTTCACAATGTGGAATGGTTGACCCACTCAAACAAGACCAATGATGAGGGGAGATTCTGTCATGATTTCTCCATTGCTTATGACCTCCCTCAGATTGTTCAGGAACCCACCCGTGTGCCTGACAATGACGGCCAGTATGCAAGTCTCCTAGACCTTTTTCTCACAACTTGCCCTGAACTATGTTCAGTTTCCGTTCTGTCTCCTCTTGGATCTTCCGACCACTCAGTTGTATCAATTAAGATAAAAATGAAATGTAATAAGTCCTCAGACGTATCTCTCCATCGTACAGTATATCAGTACACTATGGCTGACTGGGATAGTTTCCGTACATTTATATCGGATCTTCCTCTGCGTTCCATGTTTAAAAAGGATGTGTCGTCTATAGTATCAGACCTGACAGAATGGTTAATTGTAGGTATAGACAATTTCATACCCTCGAAAAAGTTCCAGCAAAAACCTAACAGCCAGCCATGGTTTTCTCCAGAATGTGCTTCTGCTATTGCGCACAGAAATCACTTTTTCCACTGCTTCCAACGTAATAGATGTATGGAAACTAAAGCCGCTTTCAGGACTGCCAGCAACCATTGTAAGAAAGTAATAAAGAACGCAAGAGAGTTGTATGCTCAGTCCGTCAAGTTCAAAGTAGCTGAGCAGCGGCTTGGTTCCCACCAGTTTTGGCAAATTGCAAACAGAATCTTGAACAGAAGCGTGTGCTCCATCCCAACTATCATCAATGGACTTGAGTTAATCTCGTCAGCATCAGACAAAGCCAAACTCTTTGCTAAGAACTTTGCAGCCAATTCTACCCTTTGCGACCAAGGCCGTCAACCCCCAATATTTCCTCCTGTATCAGAAAACACACTATGCGATATACAAATATCTGTATGTGATGTTGCCAAGTTAATCAAAAACCTTGATTCCAGTAAAGCAACCGGCCCTGACGATATTCCAATTATAGTACTCAAAAAACTTCAACCAGAACTAGCACCCATACTTACAAAACTGTTTAAACGTTGTCTTAAGGAGAATTGCTTCCCATCACCCTGGAAAATCTCATCAGTATGCCCTGTATTTAAGAATTCAGGTGATCGTTCATCCCCCTCTCAGTACAAGCCAATAAGTCTCCTGTGCATCATGAGTAAGCTGCTGGAATCTGTGTTAAATACAGAAGTAATCAACCATCTCAGCAAAAATAACCTTCTTTGTGATACACAATATGGTTTCCGTTCTGCTAGATCTACAGCAGATGTGCTTACAGTTATATCTCATAGAATAAGCGAATCTCTCGACAGAGGCAACCTTTCTAGTGCAATTGCTCTTGACATATCAAAGGCCTTTGATAGGGTATGGCATAAAGGTTTACTTCACAAGATCTCCAGCTATGGTACTGCTGGAAATGTCTTCTCAATTATTAAATCATTTCTCTCTGATAGGTTCATAAGAGTAGTAGTTAATGGGCGAAAATCAGAAGCTCACAGTATAAATGCTGGAGTTCCTCAGGGGTCGATCCTGGGCCCAACTCTTTTCCTGATCTACATTAATGATCTTCCAAATCACATCCTTACATCATTCGTAGACATTTTTGCTGATGACACTACCATCTATGGTAGCACATCTAAGACAGTAAACGACCAAGTTCTCTCCGATTCTCTCTCCTCTGATCTTGATCACGTTGTACAATGGGGAAAGGAGTGGCTGGTTACTTTTAATGCATCTAAAACCAAGCTTCTATCTTTACATCATCAACGTTCTGATCCCCATCTGGCATCAATTAAAATGAATGGCTCTCGTCTTGGCGAGGCCTCAAGTTTTGACAAGCTTCTGGGGTTGACCTTTACTCCTGATCTTAAATGGAATACGTACATCAAATCTGTTGCCAAGGCCACTGGAAAAATGGTCGGATCCTTCTATCGATCTAGTAGATATCTCACTGCTGATGCAATTCTCTATCAATATAAGAGCCAGATACGTCCAAGGATGGAGTACTGTTGCCACATATGGGCAGGAGCTGCTAGAAAGGACTTGTCCTGCCTTGATAGGGTTCAAAATAGACTTTGTGGCCTAGTGGGAGATGTTCTTTTTCTCTTCGCTGCAACCTCTTTCTCACAGAAGAGATGTTGCGAGCTTGTCTCTGCTTTATCGTTATTTTCATGGAAAGTGTTCAACTGAGCTTCAATCTATGGTCCCCCCTCGCCAAACTTTCACAAGAAACACTAGACTAGCTGAAAACAGTATCAATAATTTTCCCCACTCTTTATCTGTACCTAAACCTAAACATAGATTCCATGATCAAAGCTTCTCTCTTAGAACTGCACGCCTGTGGAATTGTCTTCCGTTTTCCTGCTTTCCAGCTTTCTATAATATGGTTGTCTTCAAGTCCAACGTGAACAATTTTCTGATGAGCCGTTCCACTTAAGTTAACAAATTTACCGAACTTCCATTACTATCGATTACTATTGTCCTTTTGACTACTCTACACTCTTTAACCCTTATCCTTGAGTGGCCTATCGGCCTTGATAAGTGGTGACGTTTATGTAAAAAAAAAAAAAAAAGAAATACGTTTTAATAGTTTTGGGACACAAAACTGAACTTTTTTGCATCTTTATCGTATGAACTTTTTTTTCATTTTTTCCTCATTTATTTTTTATTTGTTTTGTTTTCTCTTATTTTCCTTCATTTCTTTTTATGGATTTTTCTTTGCATTATTTCATTCAATATTTTTTATATCTTTTATTCATTGTTTTCATTTATTTTCTTTCATTTATTTTCTTTCATTTATTTGCATTCATTATTCATCTATATATTTTTCAATCATTTTTATCATTTAGTTCATTCTTTTTTTTTTTTTCATTATTCCTTACATTTTTTGCATTCAATTTTTTCATTCATTTTTATATTAAATTTTTCATTCATTTTTATATTAAATTTTTCATTCATTTTTATATTAAATTTTTCATTCATTTTTATATTAAATTTTTCATTCATTTTTATATTAAATTTTTCATTCATTTTTATATTAAATTTTTCATTCATTTTTATATTAAATTTTTCATTCATTTTTATATTAATTTTTTCATTCATTTTTATATTAAATTTTTCATTCATTTTTATATTAAATTTTTCATTCATTTTTATATTAAATTTTTCATTTTATTCTTTATTCAAGTTTTTGTTCATTTCTTTTTTCATTCACATTTTGAATTGATTTTCGGTAAAAAAAATTCTCTGAAAAAGATCATTTTTTTTTACCGAAATCTTTTGCATTTAACGAAAAATTGGTGTTTCAGGGTACTCTTTGTGACAAGGAAATTTAATTCTTCGGGTTCTTAACGGTTTCAAGATGCGGATTGTTTTTTTTTTTAATTTGGGTTCTTTCAAATGGTTTACCCAGTCAAAGATAGAAAGAACTTTTCCATTTAGGCCTTTTAGAAGATCAGCTTTTGGGCGTTAGCGTACGGTCCAAGTCCTTTCTATCTGCCAAACCAATGGTTTTATAAGATTTGTAATCTCTAGGCAGTATTACTATTTCTCCAGCCCCTGTTCCATCTATGTGCCTCTTTTACAAGTATTTTAATGGAATGTGCTCTAATGAGCTCATAGTACTTGTACCGCATCTTAGCCCCGACTAACTCGACAAGCAGCAAAATCACACCCCTTCATTATAAGGATCCTGAGATACCGAAAAGCGTTACACTCTAATAGTTTCTTCACTAGGGCTGCTAGACTTTGGAATTCTCCCCCCGGTCTCCTGCTTCTTCGAATGTACTAACCTGCGGAAGTTTAAATGTAATGTGGACAAATATTTCGCTGCTCAATTCACTATTTAGAGTGTCCTTGTAGATATGGTCTCAAATAGCAGCCCTTACATCTACTGTGCATTATTTGGGGTTGAATAATGGTAAAAACATAAAACAGAGAGAATGGACATGATTGGATACACTTCTCCCAATTTGAATACTTGTGACACCTACTTCCTCATCTGGTTGAGAATGACATCAATACGGAAGGTTTTTTCTTTCTCGCATCACTGGTCGCATTTGAGTTAAATGTGCGTATCTACACCTCTTGTCACGACAGGGCCTCGCTTGAGTGACCCTTACTACAGTACGCATACAATTCACCTAAGCAGTGACGTCAGTCTGCTTTTATTTAAAAAAAAAAAAAAAAAATGATTACTAACGCGAATTGTATTCGAAACTTATCCTGGCACCTTTTACACACTCCCATCCCCGAACTGTGCACGAAAACATTGGCTACACCTATTATAAGTAAGAATAGGTTTCAAACGAGTTTTTATTCAGTATGAAACTTGTTATTCATCTGGTTGCGTCTACGTTTATGCTTATTTGAACACGAAGCGTTATTTCCAACTCAAAAGCAAACTCTCGAACAGTTGTGCATAGATTGGCTTCCACTAGGGTTCTTAACTGATCGTCGTCAACATCCAATGGCCGACCACTACACTCATCATCTTCAAGACTATCGTCACCACCACCAAATTTCTTAAACCACCATTGTGCTGAGCATTCAGTAGTGGTTCCTGGGTCAAAACGCTTCATTGATACTGCGAGCTGTTTCAGCAGTTTTTCGACCTAGCTTGAATTGAATTAAGAAAATTGTCCGAATTTATTTATTTATTTTTTTTCCATTTTGTATTCAACTTTCTGGAAAGAAGACATAATTGTTTTAAAACGATTGTAATTTAAACGATTAGATAGAGCGAAAGACGCTCATATATATATATATATATATATATATATATATATATATATATATATAAAGTAAAGGTATTATAACGAAAACTTATTTGAAAATACTAGGTTTCAATATTTTTTCCGATTTCTATACAATTACCGATTCCGTATTAAATTCCCGATTCCGATTCCGATTCCGATACAATTGCCGATTCCGATTCTTTATAAATAAAGTTCTTATTTTTTTCACGATTACAGTAAAAACACATTAAATGTGAAATGTGAAGATATTTTGGTCGTTTTTTGTTTTTTGTTTTACGGCATATCAACTCTTTTCGGGTTATTTAATGCCGAATCCAAAGATTTTGAAGAAAATTTTTTTAATAGAATATATTTGTTGCTTTCAAGTCGGTTTCTATTTACCCCATAGTTGGGACCCTAACAGGTACTACCACTCCGGGTCAGAGTGGACCTGGGAGCAATGGTAATTAAAGGGTGGCTCCACACTCCCCAAAGTCCACAAGCTGGGGCGTCACCACTGGATATAGTTTAAGGTCATATCCAGGACCATGAAGATATTTTCTTAAAAAAAAGCATAAACTTGTGATGGATGATCTATCGATTTTAGTTTGACTAATAGGTTAAAATCAACGGATATTCACTATTTTAGTATAACTATTAGCGGTAGAATATTTTTCTTTAAAGAAAATCAAATGAAAAAAAAGCTAATTAAAAGAATCGTTGTTGGCATCGGAAAATAGGCAAACATTTTCCGATTCCGATACCACCAAAAAGTTCCGAGTTTTTCCGATTCCCGATATCGATTCCGATTAATCGTTGCAACACTAGAAAATACATCATTTGAAATCAAAATTAAAAATTCCGCAAAAACTTTCTCCTCAACCTAATATTTGAACACGAGACATTATCATCGATCCCTTCCTGGAATCTGAGTGACATTAAGTCTTCCCTGATTTCCAGTACCCTTCGCTTTCGATAGCTGTTGCAAACCACTCTACGTTCTCGCAACAGTCGTTTACTATTCATTTTTTTTTTAAATTATTTAATGATTCATTTCTCGATGATAACAGGCGCTGGCTTTTACTCTAGAATTTGAGCGGTTTAGAGTACTCTCCGTGCCTTTTCAGTAGAGATCAGGATAGTGATCTCCCTTTTCCGGCCTTTCCATCACCCTTGAGCTTTCACGGTCATTTTGTATGGTATCAAGGGACACTAGTGCGAAAACACTTTCATTGAAGGAAGGGGGGGGTACTTTATGGAATTTTTTTTCGCAGCCTGATTGTTAAGGTTCCGTTAGATTCGTGTAATATTCTTTGTATATTTTGATATATTTTTATTTCAATTTATCTTTGGTTGGCCGAAATTACATTAGCTTAGTTTGCGATGTGAGAATACTTTTAAACATATTCCGACTGTTTTCATTAACCTACGCCAACTCTAACCCTCACCTTAACCCCTATTATAATCCTAACCCTTACCCAAATCCTTACCTAAACGCCCTACCCTAACTCTATCTTAATCGTAATTCTGACCCTAACTCCTATCCTTACCATAATTTATACTCTCACCTTAATTTTTACTTTTACCATAACTTTTACTTTCACCATAATTTTTACTCTCACCCTATTTTTTCTCTCACCATAATTTTTAATCTTCCGATAATTTTTGCTCTCATCATAATTTTTACTCTCACCGTAATTTTTACTCTTATTATAATTTTTACTCTCACCATATTTTGTCTCTCACCATAATTTTTACTCTCACCGTAATTTTTACTCTTCCCATAATTTTTACTCTCACCATAATTTTTAACCTCACCATAATCTTTACTCTTCCAATAATTTTTCCTCTAACAATAACTTTTACTCTCACCATAATTTTTACTCTTCCCATAATTTTTACTCTCACCATAATTTTTACTCTCACCATAATTTTTACTCTTCCCATAATGTTTACTCTCACCATAATTTTTACTCTCACTATAATTCTTACTCTTCCCATAATTTTTACTCTCACCATAATTTTTACTCTCACCATAATTTTTACTCTCACCATAATTTTTACCCTTACTATAATTTTTACTCTTCCCATAATGTTTTACTCTCACCATAATTTTTACTCTTCCCATAATGTTTTACTCTCACCATAATTTTTACTTTCACCATAATTTTTATTCTTACCATAATTTTCACTCTCACCATAATTGTTACTCTCACCTTAATTTTTAGTCTTCCCATAATTTTTACTCTCACCCTAATTTTTACTCTCACCATTATTTTTACTCTGATCATAGTTTTTACTCTTCCCATAATTTTTACTCTCACCATAATTCTTACTCTCACTATAATTTTTACTCTTCTCATAATTTTTACTCTCAGCATAATTTTTACTCTTATCATAATTTTTACCGCTAGCCCTTATTTTCACTTTCACTATAATTTTTACTGTTACCATAATTTTTACTCTCACCATAATTTTACTCTCACCATAATTTTTACTTTTATCATAATTTTTCCTCTCGTCTTAATTTTTACTCTCACCATAATCTTTACTTTTACCATAATTTTTACTCTCACCATAATTTTACTCTGACCATAATTTTACTCTCACCATAATTTTTACTTTTATCATAATTTTTCCTCTCGTCTTAATTTTTACTCTCACCATAATCTTTACTTTTACCATAATTTTTACTCTCACCATAATTTTACTCTGACCATAATTTTACTCTCACCATAATTTTTACTTTTATCATAATTTTTCCTCTCGTCTTAATTTTTACTCTCACCATAATCTTTACTTTTACCATAATTTTTACTCTCACCATAATTTTACTCTGACCATAATTTTACTCTCACCATAATTTTTACTTTTATCATAATTTTTCCTCTCGTCTTAATTTTTACTCTCACCATAATTTTACTCTCACCATAATTTTTACTCTCACCGTAACCTTAATCTAAAATACATAAAACACAAAATCAAAATACGCATGGTGCAAATCCACCTTTTTATTTCAATTTTCTTTTATTTTGTTTTTAAACTCTTCCATGCAATCATCGGTATTGCGGTAATTTACTTTGTGTTTTATATTCTCATCTGTATTTATCAGTACTGGTACAGCCTTTGAACAAGAGAAAGCCAAGTCTTTGTCCGGCGTCTTTTCGCCGTTTACATAAGCAGTCGGAAAATACCGAAATACTTAGCCAATCAGAACGCTCGAGAAGCAGACAATAAATTTAAATTGGGTAACTCCTATCATTCCTTAGAAATCTGCTAAATGAATCGGACAAAAACGAACTGTTTTGTTTTTAACCCGAACTTTTAATCTAATCCTAATTTTTACTCTAACCCTAATCTTTAGTCTTAACCTTACCCTAACCTCAACTCTAACCCTAATTTTTACACTTATCCTTAACCTACCCGAATCCTAACCATAACCATAACCCCATAACTAACCCTAACCATTACACTAATTCTAAAGACTATGGGATCTGAGGGGAGTTCACTTAACCGAAGTTATAAAAATCACGTTATTTCCGGGCGGAGTACTCTCCTTGTTCCTGTTCCGTTTTCTCGTTCTTACCCAGCGAAACCTGAACAAGTTGGGATATATTTTGCATATTAGTGACTTTTGGGAGCAGGTATCTGATAATTTGCAATCGTGACCTAGTTCTGACGTGAGTAGTTCCGAAAGGAGAAATTCGAATCATGTTCCAACTGTTACCGAAACTTTTTTATTATTTATTATTTTAGTTATTTATTTAATATTAAAATGATAACGATTTTTCTCCTCTGCAAAAACACATTATAGCTTTGCAAACGCAAACGCTATATATAAATTAAATATGGTCCCACTACTAGCCAATACCTGATGTAGGTTTTGCAATTGTTACCAGTCGCTTACATTTGTTATGACAAATTTTTATATTAATTCCTAGGAGAGTTACTTTGATAAACTTATCATCTTCACAGTTGGTAGCACAATAAATACTCTCTCATTATTTCCATCCTCTTCCTCTCCTCAGCGCGACCGGGAACATTAATATATTTCCCACATCTTTTCCTAACAGTGCCGTCCGTGTTTGCTTCTTCTGTAAATATATTTAACATTAGTTCTTTCGTTTTCATTTATTAAAATGATTACCCCTTTCTCCACAAACTAAGGGCAATTTCATTAGCAGTCCGTTTACGTTTCTCAGATTACGGGAATATCGGTTTACGGTATTTTTTTGTTTTAATTAAACAAGATTATACGTCATAATCACGTTAACACACAGGTTCTCGCTGGATCACCGAAGTTAAGCTACGTTGAACCTGACCAGTACTAAATGAATAACCATTTCAGACTTCCAGGTGCTGTATATGCTCTCCGCTTATCTCGAAATTGTTTCCAATCATCTTGGACGTCTCTTTGTCACTGGACTCAAACAGTGCCGATCCAGGAGAGGTGTGGTTGGAGATTGTGCAACCCTTGCCTCACAATTACATGCGCAACTGCCCCTACGGGGGTATCTTTTGTCTTTCGAGAATGAATGGAGGCATCGACATCGAAACAAGATGGCGCTTGCCAACAAACAGCAATTCGGTTGTTTCTTTTTATGCTGAATAACGTGGCCACCATTTCGTCAGCTTCATCTAAGAAACGTCCAGTCGCACAGAGGTAAACCTTTTATCATCCCACATGTTCTTCATCTATTCTTTCGCTTCTTCTTTCTTTTACTTGCTGCGTTATTGTTTAAAACTCTATTGCATTCAATCCTTCTCGTATCGGTCCTGGATATGACCTTAAACTATATCCGATGGTGAGGCCTCAGCTTGCGGGCTTTGGGGAGTGTGGAGCCACCCTTTAATTGCCATTGCTCTCGGGTCCACTCTGACCCGGAGTAGTAGTACCTGTTAGAGTCCCAACTATGGGTTAAATAGAAACCGACTTAAAAAAAAAAAAAAAAAAAAAAACTCTATTAAAAAAAATTTTCTTCAAAATCACTGGATTCGGCATTAAATAACCTGAAAAGGGTTGATATGCCGTAAAACACAAACAAACAAACCTTCTCGTATCCCCTTATTTTATTAATCTGCCACCTCGCCCTCTTTTTTGAATTTCATACGCTTTACTTTCATACATATTCTTTGCTTACACGCGTAAATAGAGAGTGAAACGCGAACACGAATCAACCATTCAATTTCGCTACTTTTTATCTACGGAGGCCCAGACGAACATGAATACACTGCCTTTTCTATTTTGTCATTTTGTAGCGATTATTCACTATCGTATAAATCTACTTCGGTCACTGACTCTGCTAACGATTCGCATCGGACACATTGACAACAAAAAACAAACAAAACTTTTAGGGTTCTCTCAGCTAACTTTTAACGGTATCTTTAGATCATACCCTTTTTGGCCGCAAGTAAAGAATACTTTTCCCTTTCAACGTACTACGCTTCACCATATTAGAAACGGGTTTGTATGCAAAGTCGTTATTGTTTCATCACGGTCCGTATTCTGCATGAGTAAACAATAAGATGCTCAAATTAAAAATCTTTACTTCGCAAATTACGTTCGGCAGTGTAAAGGCTACAAATTCTATTAAAGTAAAAAATAAAAATAAAACATAAACACAGGTTTCGGCGATTTTTTTCATTTTACAATTTTTTTTATTCTTAACGTTTCGCGGTGATTTCCCACTTAACGTGCAGAACAGGTATTGATTTTGTAGCCATCAAACTTTTGTGTCAAAAATAACTTCTGTCTGAAATACAAATTCTCTATTTACACATTTCAGGTATTTCATATTTTCTATTCAAACTTTCGGAGAAAGTTTCACTTTCCCAATTTTTTTGATCTTCATTGGTTATATTTGTAGATGTGTAGTAGTAGTAGTAGTAGTAGTAGTAGTATACTTTTTATTCAATTACTAGCCTAGATGCGCGGCGTTGCCCGCGTGTTTGGTGTGTGTGTTGAGCAAAAAAAAAAAAAAAATTTTATTTTAAGTGGTAATAGGCAGGCAGGCTCGAACCCGTACCGCGAAGGAGGAAAAGAAAGTGAAAAAAAAAAAAAAAAAAAAAAAAACGTGACGTGTTAGCTATTGCGCACATCGCCACCCGGAAGTGACGTAGATTTACATTAAGGCTAGACAATTGAAAAGAGGCGATGAATTTCGAAAATATTGGAAAAAAAAAAGCGATCCCTCCCTGTAGAAAAGTGCCTAGTTAAGGGTGAAGGAATTAATGTTTTTGGCCAATTTTTCGATATTTTTCGTTCGAAGGGTCAAGCTTCAAAATTATACCGATCTCGTGAAAATCCTTTGCTTCTGTCGAAAATTTTAAGCATACATACATGCATATATATGATGATGATTGCAACGTCTTGTCAGACGAGTGCCACTCCCACAGACATTTAAAATCGATGAGCCCAAATGCCTGAGAGAGTATCTATACAAAGATGATGTTACAGAGTCTTAGCTTTGTACGACAGCTAAGTCTCTCTCTTTGTTCAAAATGTTGAGATCCAGCAACAAGCAAGAGCAAGATAGCAACAAATTAAACTGACGACCAGCTTAATGCGGGTACTGGTCTCCCGCTTTATTGCTTTTAAATCAGAGATTTGCTTCTCCTAGAAAGGTTGCCTTCACCACGGCTTACGGGAGCCCTCTCCACCCCAATACACATATACACACACAAATATACATGGTGCTAGTTGGCCGTTGACCCAGAAAAAGAGTTCATTCGCCCTTTGGGAGGTCTTGTTTTTAATCCTCCAGGGAGACTAGCCGCCCTCCTCACCAAACAAGTCTGGTGGGGGAACCAGTTTAGTCGCCGGTGACCCGACCATGAGGCAGGTAGTACTAGGTTACATGGTACCAGTAGCATATGACATGACCTGACACACAATATATATATATATACATACATACATACATACATGCATACATACATTTAAACAGGCAGATCAGATTTATATTATAAATTACTATTATTATTGCTTTTACACATTTCATTTTATTAGCGGGTCTGAATTTCTTTGCTTCTAGACATGAGAAAAAATGTCGTGCGTTTGGAAGGATTTCTCAATCATTGAAACACACCAGAACCATTGGTTTTAGGATTAATTAACTTTATTAATTTAATACATTTTTTTTCCATTTCTTTCACAATTTGGTGGGGACACATTTTTGTACAACGACGTTTGTTCTAGTAGTAGTAGTAATAGCATAATAAACTTATTCTTTTTATTCAGTTATTAATATTAATATTAATATTATTATTATTATTTACTCTTTTAAAATTACGGTTTCACTCATTTCAATTATTACTATTTGTTTTACTTGCGTTTCATTTTATTAGCGGGGCTGAATTTCTTTAGTTTTAGACACGAGAAAAAAAATGTCGTACGTTTGGAAAGATTTCTCAATCGTTGAAACACACCAAAACCATTGGTTTTAGGATTGATTAGCTTTCTGTGCTATTGCTATGTCTTTTTATTCGTGGACATCATTTCCTGGCTTATCGATAAGCCAAGAAATGTATAAAAACATAACAATTTACCAACTTTTTTCGCTCTTAATTCATTCTATATGTAGTAGTAGTAGTAGTAGTAGTAGTAGTAGTAGTAGTAGTAATGTCGATAGTATACTTATTAGTAGCGTTTTTTTTTTTTATCCATTATTATTTTTTTTTACTCCTCTAAATATTACGGTTACACTCATTCTACGTCGGTCTTCATTCAATCCCAGGCAACATCGCGTCTCCCTGCTAAAAATGCATATAAAGTAATATAATAATTGCCGATCCAGATAATAATTACCTTTTCTACTCCATACTTATAAGAAATATTAATCTTACATTTCTGATTTTTTTTTTTAGATGAGGATTAGGTATTTGTATTATTTGGATTCTTCGGACTACTGTTCTCATATTGAGTGCGATTTTCATATACCTGTGGCGTGGTGGATTAAGTACTTGGTAAAATTCAGTTGTAAAGTTACATCGTTCACAAGTTGAAGGTTCAATCCTCAGTGCAGGCGACAGTCAAAAACACAATTACAAATTAGTTAGGATTTCTACCAGATCATGGCTGACAGAACGAGAGCATGATACCACGTCTGTGGATTAAATTAAATGGATGGGTCCGTTCAAAACCCCATGCGGATTCCCGAGTGCGACTGATAATACGTCTGAAGAAAGTCGGGGGTTACATCGGCCGAAACGTTGTGAAAAATAGCAGTTAAGATAGATGAGGACAGTAGTCCAAAGAGTTGGAATCATCACGACGACGACGACGACCTCCACCGCCACCACCACCCTATGCGGATTCTCGAGTTCGACTGATAATATGCCTAAAGAAAGTCGAAGGTTACATCGACCGAAACGTTGTGAAAATAGCAGTTAAGATAGATGAGGACAGTAGTCCAAAGAGTCGGAATCATCACGACGACGACCACCACCACAACCCCATGCGGATTCCCGAGTTCGACTGATAATACGCCTAAAGAAACTCGGAGGTTACATCAGCCGAAACGTTGTGAAAAATAGCAGTTAAGATAGATGAGGACAGTAGTCCAAAGAGTCGGAATCATCACGACGACGACCACCACCACCCCATGCGGATTCCCGAGTTCGACTGATAATACGCCTAAAGAAAGTCGAAGGTTACATCGACCGAAACGTTGTGAAAAATAGCAGTTAAGATAGATGAGGACAGTAGTCCAAAGAATCGGAATCATCACGACGACGACGACGACGACCACCACCACCACCACCCCATGCGGATTCCCGAGTTCGACTGATAATATGCCTAAAGAAAGTCGGAGGTTACATCGGCCGAAACGTTGTGAAAAACAGCAGATAGATGAGGAGAGTAGTCCAAAGAGTCGGAATCATCATCATTATCGTCGTCATCATCATCATCATCATCACCACCACCACCACCACCATTTTAAAGCTATTCGTGGATGTGTGACTTCACAAGATTCATGGGAATAATCAAGCTCGCAGATGCAACATCATCTTTTACTTACTCGACTAACCGGATATTCCAGGCTTACTTTAATAACAAAGAAAAGCAACAGCAAAAAACAAAACAAAAAAAAAAAACAAAAAAAAAAACCACCCAAATTATTTGTATCGTGCGAACTACTTGATCAAAGCATCAATGGCGGAATTTTGCGTTAGAACTGTTGAAGATCACTTGTAAATTTAATGGCGCATTTAAAAACGCGTTTGACGATTTCTGTCCCGCGTTTTGTTTGTTTATTTGTGTTGTATTTTTTAATGTTGTTCATAAAACCTTCTTCTTTTGACTACGTCACATCCGGCGACATAAGTCACACCCGAAAACAGTTATCAAATTACAAAAATTCATGTTGAAAGTTAAAATCAGTCCTAGAATAATTTCCTTTTTTTTTTTTTTTCTTTTTTTTTAACAAATAAAAATGAAAAAGAAATTATCTTCTGAAAAGTACAGAAACCCATTACATCCATAAAACACGTCTGCGCTCTTTTTTTGATAGATTAAGCAGATGTGATTCGAACGAACGCTTAGACACAACCTTCCAGAGGTTGAAACCCAATTACAGGAGACGAAACCGAACATATTCTTCCTACGCGAAACAGGCATAGGGCCGACCATTTCTCTAGATGAGTTCATAATTAAAGGATACTCTAACTTAACATCTAAGGATACTCTAACTTAACATCCCCCAAGATCGCCATGGTCATGGAATATGTGCCTATATTAAAGATGGCTTTCCGTGTGGTAGGGATATCTCCAGAGAAGACCCCAATTTACCTTATATGTGCTTCTGGATTGCACTTGCTTACACCACCGCATTTATATTTGCCCTCTATCGCCTCCACAACAGTGGAGTTACTATCTTTAAGAGTATATCTGAGAAAATTGACCACATCCTGTCTGATCATCCTTCGGTTAACATACACATTTGCGGTGACTTCAATGTCCATAATGTGGAATAGCTGACTCACTCAAATAAGGGGAGGTTTTGTCATGATCTTGCCATTGCCTATGACCTCACTCAGATTGTTCACAGACCCACCCGAGTGCCCGATACTACCGGTCAGTATGCAAGCCTTCTAGACCTTTTTCTCACAACTTCCCCCTGAGCTATGTTCATCTCCTCTGGGACCCTCCGACCACTCAGTTGTAGCAGTTAAGATAAAAATGAAATGTAATAACTCTTCAAACGTACCTCTCCACCGTACTGCATATCGATACTCTATGGCTGACTGGGGTAGCTTCCGTACATTTATATCTGACCTACCTCTGCATTCCATGTTTAAAAAGTATGTGTTCTCTATAATATCAGACCTGACCGAATGGTTAATTGTAGGCATAGACTGATTCATACCATCGAAAAAATTCCAACAAAAACCTAACAGCCAGCCATGATTCTCCCCAGAATGTGCTGCTGCCATCACGCACAGAAATCACTTTTTCCATAGTTACCAACGTAATAGATGTACTGAGACTAAAGCTGCTTTCAGGACTGCCAGTAACCACTGTAAAAGAGTAATAAAAAATGCAAGAGAGCTATATGCTCAGTCCGTTAAATTCAAAGTAGCTGAGCAGCGGCTTGATTCCCACCAGTTTTGGCAAATAGAAAACAGGATCCTGAACAGAAGCGTGCATTCTATCCCAACCCTCATCAATGGACCTGAGGTCATCTCGTCAGCATCAGACAAGGCCAAACTATTTTCCAAGAACTTTGCAGCTAATTTTACCCTATGCGACGAAGGCCATCAACTCCTCGTATTTCCTCCTATAACAGACAACACGCTATGCAACATACAATAAATATCTGTGCGTGAGGTCGCCAAGCTAATCAAGAACCTTGATTCCAGTAAAGCAACTGGCCCTGACGGCATCCCAATTATAGTGTTGAAAAAGCTCCAACCAAAATTTGCTCCCATGCTTACAAAGCTGCTTAAGCGTTGCCTTAAGGAGAAGTGCTTTCCAATACCCTGGAAAACCTCATCAGTATGCCCTGTATTTAAGAATTCAGGTGATAAGCCATCTCCCTCTCAGTACAGACCAATAAGTCTCCTGTGTGTCATGAGTAAGTTGCTGGAATCCATATTAAATAGAGAAGTAGTCAACCACCTCAGCAGAAACAACCTTTTAGTGACATGCAATATGGTTTCCGTTCTGCTAGATCTACATCAGATGTGATAATGGTTATATCTCATAGGATTAGTGAATCTCTCGACAAAGGCTTCCTTTCTAGGGCAATTGCTCTTGACATATCAAAGGCCTTCGATAAGGTATGGCATAAAGGCCTACTTCACAAGATTTCCAGCTGGAAATATTTTCTCAATTATTAAATCATTTCTCTCTGATAGGTTCATAGGAGTAGTTGTTGATGGGCAGAAATCAGAGGCCCACAGTATTAACGCTGGAGTTGCTCAGGGGTCCATCCTGGGGCCACCCCTCTTCCTGATCTACATCAATGGTCTCCCTAAACACATACTTAAATCATTCGTTGACATCTACGCCAATGACACGACCATATATGGCAATACATCAAAGGCCGTAAATGACAAAGTTCTCTCTGATTCTTTTTCCTCTGATCTTGAGCGAGTGGTAGAGTGGGGGAAAAGGTGGCTTGTTACTTTTATGCATCTAAAACCAAGCTTCTATCTTTACATCATCAACGCTCTGATCTCCATCTGGCATCAATTGAAATGGATGGCTCTCGTCTTGGGGAGGCTCCATGTTTTGACAAGCTTCTGGGTTTGACCTTTACTCCTGATCTGAAATGGAACACGTACATCAGGTCTGTTGCCAGGGTTGCTGGGAAAATGGTGAGATCCTTCTACCGCTTCAGTAGAGATATCTCACTACTGCTGCAATTCTCTATCTCTATAAAAGCCAAGTACGTCCAAGGATGGAGTACTGCTGCCACATCTGAGCAGGAACTGCTAAAAACAGCCTATCCTGCATTGACAGAGCACAAAATAGACTTCGTAGCTTAGTGGGGGTGCCCTTTTCTCTTCCTTGCAACCTCTCTCTAACAGAAGAGACGTTGCGAGCCTGTCTTTGTTTTATCGTTATTTTCGTGGCAAGTGCTCGTCTGAGCTCCAATCTCTGTTCCCTCCTCACCAATCTTTCACAATAAACACCCGTCTAGCTGAAACCACTGTCAATAATTTTCCTCACTTTTTATCTGTTCTTAAATCAAAATGTAGATTCCATGAACAAAGCTTCTTTCTTGGAACTGCACGCCAGTGGAACTCTCTTCCGTTTGCCTGTTTCCCATCTGACTACAACTTGGATGTCTTCAAGTCCAACATAAACAAATTCCTGATGAACAACCCCCTTAAGTTAGACACTTTATCAAATCTCCAATACTAACGATTACTACGATAGTGCCCCAGTTATTACTGTACATGCAATAACCCTTATCCCCGAGTGGCCTCTGGGCCTTGATAAGTGATCACTACCATGTAGAAAAAATGGCTCTAATTGCTCACTCTCTTTCATTTATCCGGCTCGTTTCGATACTCTCTCTTCACGACTCCCTAAAGCTAATAACTTTTAACATGAAGTTGTTAAATCAAAGATCAATCAGTAGAAATCTTTCAAAACCCCCTCCCCCAAAATAACACCTATGCGTGAATATAGTAAGCTAGTCTGAACTTAGAAATTCCTATGAGACCTGATCAAGAACGAAAGGAACCCAAACCCAAGAACATCTACTCAACACTCCCATCCCGTGCTGTTGAGCCAACGTGACAAGGCAAATGAACACAATGACGCATGTATCCAGTCTTTGTCATCTCACGCACCCCTTTACATGCACTTACACGAACAAAGGTAAACTTACACACATACACAATGGCACGTTGCTTAATGCACTATTAACATATAAACTATTCACTCAACTTCTTTGCACAAACATGTGTTGTACTATTGTAACAAAGCGCAGACGCACGTATGGTAGCAGCAGCTGTATGCAAATGACCAAGCTGTGAAGGTGACGTCACAGCGAGGAAGAAGAAAAGAAAGAGATGATAAAAGACATAAATTTATGTGTTACACACATAGGCCGAGAGCGACAGGAAAAGACGCACCCTAAACATGGCCGGACAAAGACAAAGTACTGTGTGTTCGACACGGCAGAGTTGTTAAGCACATTGGAGTACCAGATGACTTTTGAACAAGAGACAAGACTTTATTTCTAAAAGTACCTGTAAATAAATGCCTATTGTTTCAACTGAAAAAAAGAGTAAGTCGAATTCTTTACTTGTCTTTGTTTCCTTGCGACTGTCTGTATACAACGTGTGTGTCCTGTGTGTTGGCATGCAAAGACTACGTTACACTATAAACATTTACTAACATGAAAATAAACTTTATATTCTTATTTCTTATACAAAAATGCTTTCTTATCAACTTTCGTAATCATTTTTCATACTGTTATAAAGGGAAATAACCTAAAAGCAAAGAGTTATCTCCCCTGGATGGGAAGGAGGAAAGACTTTTCAACATGGCTGACACAGCATTTCACATAATCTGTTGCTCTAATGTCTTACTATTTTTCTGTTTAAATAAATAAATAATTTGGTGCCAAAACGATGTCTTCTTGTATTCCCACATTTAACAACCAGTTATATTCCTTGACGACATAACAGATTTGGCGACGAGGATGAGATGAACTTGGATAAAAAAAAATAAATAAACAAGACCCGGTCGGACGAACCACATAGTGTCTTAGAAAAAAATCCAACGGACTTGTCTCTTCAAAAAAAAAAAAAAAATCCCACAGCACAAAAAAAAAAAATAAATAAATAAAAAAAAAACAAATCAACAACAACAACAACAAAAAAAAAACGACAACAAAAAAAAACAACTGCATTATTTCTTCGTCATGTATCCAAATTTACTGGAAAGGATACTTAGAAGTCAGCAAGCACAATTTCTTGAGGCACAAAACAAATTAATAGAAACATTAACGTTTCAATTTAAGACACAATTGCCTTCATCAACTGTAAGCAACTTCTTTGATACTATTATAAATTCTGTCACCGATTTTCAATTCAATCCGGAATTAAAACAGATATTTTCCGTTTGGTTTGACCGATGGAAAATACGTTTAAAAATGATGACTGGAAAAGACGGTTATTGCTTAGAAAACTGGGCTCTATTGAACAACTTCATTCTACCAAAGAAACCAAAGCAATTCACATTTGACGAAACAGTAGCCCAGTTAACGGACATTTTTGGTGAGCAATGATCGTTGTTTAATATCCGATATAATTGTTTGAAGTTGACGAAAGCGTTAACGTTGATTTTATCAAATATGCTGGAGTGGTTAATATCCAGTGTGAAAATTTTCGACTTAAATCACTCACAGCGGACCAGTTTAAATGACTTATTTTTATCGCAGGCTACAATCTCCGGCAGACGCTGAATTGCGCACACATTTACTGTCTATGTTAAATAAAGACAAAGAAATGACAGTGCAAATTCTGACCACAGAATATCAACGCTTCATAAATATTAAACGGGACACTACCATGGTGCAACAACAACATTCTGCTATTCCATCTGTTTCCAGTTTAAAATCTGTACAAAAATTCCCGACTGGAAAGAATAAAAAGCCACCAACACCCTGTTGTGTTGGTCATATGGTGATATGCATTATGTGCGTTTTTTTGTCCTTTTAAAAGAGAAATGTGTCAACTTTGTTCACGTCGTGGTCACAGGAACGAATTTTGTGTAAAAAAAAAAACAAAAAACTTTAGAACTACCAGGATGAACTCTTCACCGACAAGAGGCAAAAGTCATAAGAAAATGACAGCGCGTTTCCAAAAATCTACAACAAATTCAATTTTTGCTTCGTTTAATGTAAACTTTGAAGCTCGTAGGAAATATATAATGGTTGCGATAAACAACAAGCCAATTAAATTTCAATTCGATACTGATTCCGACATAACTCTGATTTCACAATCAACATGGGAGTTATTAGGAAAACCAATGCTTAAAAATACTAAGTATGTTGCTTGCAGTGCACTTGGAAACAAAATAGACTAACTGGTGAGTTAAAATGCAATGTCTCTTTCAAAGAAATTTTTTATGGGTATGCTATGTTTCTGATTCATCAATTCTGAATCTTTTTGGTTTGGATTTCATCGAGGAACTTGATCTTTTCAATGTTCCACTTAATACAATTTTCAATTCTTTCAATGGTAATGCTGCAGCAAATATTGAAACATATTTTAAGAATATTCTTAAAACAAAGTTCAGCAACGTTTTTCAAGAATGGCTTGGATGCTGTACGAAAATCAAAGCAACTTTAAAACTAAAGTCTGATCCAAAGTTTTTAGACCAAAGCCTCCTGTACCATACGCAGCTTTAGCTACAGTGGAAAAAGAATTGGACCGCATTCAACAAGCTGGAGTAATCCAACCTACAAATTACTCATCCTGGGCAACACCTATTGTTATTGCGAAGAAGGCAAGTTACGTCTGTGCGGATTTTTCCACAGGATTAAACGATGCACTGGAGACATGCCAGTTTCCACTACCTGTACCAGATGATTTGTTCTCAAAACTCAACGGTAGAACTTGTTTTGCAAAACTAGACCTTGCAGATGCATATTTACAAATAGAAGCTGAAGAAGATTCCAAAAATCGTCTCACTATCAACGCCCACAAGGGATTATTTCGTTTCAATCGTTTTACGTTTGGGGTCAAGTCAGCCCCGGCTATATTCCAACAAACTATGGATGCAATGCTCACAGGATTGACAGGAGTTTCTGCCTACATTGATGACATCATCATTACAGGCACATCTCAAGAGGAACTTCTGCATTACTTGACTTCTGTGCTGGATCGAATTCCACAATATTGATTCCACTTAAGATCTGGCAAATGCAAATTCTTCCGAACTTCTGAAATACCTTGGATTTTTATTTGACAAAAATTGTCGAAAACCAGATCCAGATAACATTCAAGCCATTCACTAGACAAAGCAGGGGAGGGTAGAGCGGTAGCTCTAAATATATCTAAGGCTTTTGACAGGGTATGGCTTGAAGGTCTTCTCAGGAAAATCAGATCATACGGTATCACTGGACGAATACTTAACATAATTAAATCCTTCTTAGATTAGAGAAAAATTCAGGTTGTCCTCGACGGTCGTACATCTAAACAATATGATATAAATGCGGGAGTTCTTCAGGGGTCTATCCTTGGTACCGTTATTATTCCTAATATTCATAAATGACCTCCCGGAGAAAATTGCTTCTGAGATGGGTATCTATGCTGATGACACCACGCTCTATAACAAACACAACATGAAAACAAATGAACACATATCTAAAGAAATGGCAGAAACACTAGAGGATGATCTCCGATCTGTAGTGGAAGGGGACAAAAATGGATGGTCACATTCAATGCTGCCAAGACTAAATTTGTTTCCTTCAATAATTACAAGAAACCTTCTCTACCACTAATAGCAATGCCCTTAGACTCTTTAACTGAAAGTAATCTTTTAAACTCCTCGGCCTAACGTTCACAGGAAACATGAGTTGGAACAATTACATTGAGAGCATTGGCAGGACCGCTGCGAGGAAGGTAGGCTCTCTCTACCGTGTTAGAAAGCTACTAACGCCCGAAAGTATCCTGTACCTCTATAAGGTCACCATTCGCCCATGTATGGAGTATTGTTGTCATATTTGGGCTGGTGCATCTGCTACTAGTCTCTCGCTCCTAGACAAGGTTCAAAAGAGAGTCGGCAATCTGATAGGTTCGTAACTGTCATCTAAGCTTCAGCCTCTGTCCCACCGACGAAATGTTGCATCCCTCTGCCTGTTCTACAAGTATTTTAATGGTGAATGCTCTGACGAACTGCAAGCACTTGTGCCCTCGTGACATAAATATCCTCGACAAACCTGACACCTCGCTTAAAAACATTCCAACCACAAAAAAAATGGAATTACCAACTCATCCTTACAATGAAAATAGAGGATCTACTTCGAAGAATGAGATGGAAAGCACATTTTTTCCTCAACAACTCAGCAAATGAAGGCTATAAGAATTACTATGATTTTAAAAGCCAGGAATCAGCACCCCACGTGGAACAATTGGATCACTTCGAGGTGGATTTTGCAAAGATGGGCAGGAATATTACCTTCCATGAAAGGAAAAATAACTTCCAAAAGGAACTAGATAAAATAGTGAAAAAAATCCAAAACACAAAGGAAATTCTTGTCAAGGCGGATAAAACACACAATTTTTATAAGGTAAGCAGACCTGAATACCGTAAATTATTGGAAAAAATATTACTAGTCATTATAAGAAGGCAAATTTCGATTTGGTGGGAAATATAAACTCTGGCAGCAAATCTGTCACTGACAAACTCGATATTAGCAATCGAGTCAATAAACTTGCAAAAAACAAGCATACATCCTCTTAAAGGACCATAAACAAGACTTCAACAATAAACCAACCACTAGGCTTATCAACCCAACTAGACCACACATCGGTAGAGTCAGTAAAAAAAATCTTAGAAAGAATTAACCTCCAGATCAAGAACGCGTATAATCTTAACCAATACAGCTGAAGCTATTAGCTGGTTCTCAAGAATACAAAACAAAGATAGATGTGCCTTCATACAAATTTGATATTGCTAACTATTACCCATCTATCACTAAAGAGCTGTTCAATGACGCAATGGAATTTGCCTCTCTTCTCACCGATATCTCCAAGGATGAAATCGACATTATAAATAAATGCAGAAACACGGTCCTAATTAGAGGGAACAAGCAATGTATTAAAAATCAAGCGGGACACTTTGACGTTCTGATGGGCTCCCTTGACTCTGCAGAAATTACAGATTTAGTGGGACTATACATCCTATACAACCTTACTAAGGACATTGAGGTTGACACGATCGGCCTCTATAGAGACGATGGGCTTCTTTTCGTAGAAAATGCTGACGGCCCCAAATGTGAAAGAATAAAAAACATTATCATAAAAGAATTCAAGAGAATTAACCTTAAAGTTGAAATTACCACGAACATTAAAATAGTCCACTTCTTAGATGTCACACTCAACCTAAACAAAGGAATTTATGAACCCTATAGGAAAGAGAACAGTAACTCTTTATATGTCCGCCCTCTCTAACGATCCTAAAGCTATAATTAAACATATACCCAGATCAATTAGTAGAAGAATTAGCTCAAACTCCTCATCCAAAGAAATCTTCAATAAACACAAAGATTTTTACAACAACGCCCTAGTTAACAGTGGATAAAAGGAAACTAAATTAGAATATCTAGAACCCTCAAGTAATACACCCACATCTAGAAAACCCCGTTAAAGGAAAATCATTTGGTTCACTCCTCCGTTAAACCAAAGGGTCAAAACCAACTTGGGTAGAAAATTCATTAATCTCATTAAACTACATTCCCCCAGCAACATGCTCCACAAAATATTCAACAAAAACATCATCAAACTGAGCTACAGTGTCGGCAATAACTTAGAAAATATTATAAAAAACCATAATAATAAAATTTTAAGCAACGACGCAGAACACAATTTAGGGAACAGGGTAACAAAAACCTGCAACTGTATTACTAAATCCAAATGCCCCCTTAAGAGAAAATGTCTCACAACCTCTGTAATTTATCAAGCTAATATTAGGGCCAATCACTAAATTCACCTTGCCTTCTTTGCTTAAATGAAAAATTATTTATTACAAAATTTAAGGATAGGGATAAACTCTTAAATAAGAAAAAGGAAACCTCCACAAATTGCAGACATTACAAATCGCATCTGCTCTTTCACTTGCGAATTACTCCCCAATATATTCAACTCCAACACGACCCATATGCAATATCCGACAGTTGAACACCTACACATCCTAACCTCCTCAAGTCCAACATTCACGAAATCCAAAACTACACTTTTCCTGAATAAAACCATGCATAAAAAAGGCTAAATTTAACCATCATAAGTTTAGAAATGACATATATCCTGAGTTTTGCAATTACCATCATTATGAAAAGTCTTTAATAAATTTACTAATACACGATTTAATGAATCAACATTAAATGAACAAACGAAATAGAAATTAATTTTGGGGAGGTCCAAAATGAACCGATTTTGTTTAAGTAAGATAAAATAAAGCTATTAAATGATGCCACCTTCTCTTCTCATTTTCTTATTCCCTCTTCCTTCTTCCCTATTCCATCTCCCCCTATCACCTTCCTTCCTTTCTCTTTTTTACGCCTCTAACCCCCCTTCCCTCCCTTCAACCGTTCACTGGAAGCCGAAACAACATTCAACAGACCAGGGTACATTCCTAACCTCTTCTCAGATATAAGCACATTAAATTAAAATAAACTTAAAAAAGGGAATTTTATGACACACTGACCCTTGAAAGTCTCAACATGGACGAACGAACCTCTCGCTTGTTAAAGATAACATCTTTATAGCCCTAGATTTAAACCCCAATCCCCTCAATCCACAAACCCAAACCCCTAACACCAACACGAAAATGAATAAAGTCATCGATAAATAAGTAAATAAACAAATACGAGAATGAATAAACTAACAAATTCGCACCAAATTCAACCCTGTACTCCGCGAAGCTGAATCTTCACACTCATGATAAAAAAAGGCCTTCTTTTGCTGAGGATAGACTTTCGCTCTTCACTTAGAATTCCGTTTTCGAAAATAAGGGTTGTTGCCTGATAAGGTCTCTAGTTAGTAAATACTAGTAGACTGAAACACGCCCGTGACTGTGTAGCAACAAACTACTGCGTAGGTAAACACAAATATATATATATATATATATATATATATATATTGAAGATGGTAATTAATAAAAACTGAAGAAAGTGCTCAGTATTGTTGTAGAGCAAATATGCGTTTTATTTTTTATTACCGTATCTTTCTGTTAAGTTACATTATTGTTTCGGCTACTCGGTCGTTTTTTTTTTTGGCCGTCTGTAGCGTCCTCAGACTTTTACAGAAATGTTCGCTATTTTGGGATGAAAGAGTGAAAGAGTAAATGAGGTCGGGGGGGGGGGGTTGCAAACAATTGATAAAAAGTTTATGCATTTTTATATATTTTTTTATAAATTTTATAAATTTTTCGTTAATATATTTTTCAAACATATTTAGTTTTTGTTTTGTTTTGTTTTTTTGTTTTTTCAAATATAGTTAGTTTTTTTTTTTAAATTTAAACCTGCGTAATCTATTACGACCTATTTTTATCAATTATTTTTTTTATTTTTTTAATCGTGTATCTTTTTATCAACTTAAAAAAATTTAATCGCATATCTTTTCAAATAACTATGTTTATTTAAGTTAATTGGTTATATATTTTCTCAAACTATTTAAATATTTTTATAATATATTTATTTACAGAAACATAAAAAAAACTATGAATGTGTCACATTTTTTATAGTTTTATCAGTTTCAAAAAGGTGAATTTGCAACAGAAAATAGTTTAACAGTTTTAAAATGTGAAAAAAAAAGTTCACGTATTTTTATATATTTGAAAAAAAGAAACATAAAATATAATTGACAATTTTGTCGATTCTGTGCTTCCATACCTAAATTGAGAGACGCGGAAGCCAACTTCCGGTGTGTTAAAAAGTTAGTGTCTCCTTTTATGCACCATTGCACCATTACAAAACATTAAATAAACAATACTTCAATGATAATATCGGTAGTTTGAGAAATACATTTTTCTTCGATTATATCGAATTTTTAAGGGGGAAAAATGTAGGTGCATTACTCTGCTAATAATTATTTAATTAATAATCACAAAAACAACAAAACATCTACTTGAAACAAATAACAACAAAAGGGGTTTATTGCAGAAGACAGACGAGATTGTTTCTCGAACTGAAAAGCAAGAGCAAAGGAATCTGCCTGTCTGGGTGTCGTCTGCTGATGGTCGTGTAGGTGAGCGACGGATGGCGGTAGCCAGTGAGTAGTGGTGTTAGGAGTGCTGTGAGAGAGATCTGTTCTGGTCGCTGGCTGGTGTCTCTCTGCCCAAATCAGCTGAGTTTCCAAAGGGCTAAAATAGTCCTTTAGGGGACAGCTAAATTCAATGCGCTCTGCCAACCGATTGGTCAGTCTTGCCGAATCACGTTGGCAAAGGGCATTGATCCGCATATATAAAATAGTTCGTTAATTGCTACAAATTCATTAATACGGACTTTAGATACTTTTCTTGTAATGTTTCTGAAATTTATTATTATTATTATTATTATTATTATTATTATTATTACAATTTACAATGCTTTATTTAAATGAAAAAGTAAAAATAAATTCATTCGTTTGTTTTTACTACTGGAAACCATAACTTTAGTAAAAGTGTTTTTCATTTAAACAAAATAATACATTTCTATAATACTAAGATGATGATGATGATGATGATGATAATAATAATAATAATAGTAGTAGTAGTAGTAGTAGTAATAATAATAATAATAATAATAATAATAATAATAATAATAATAATAATAATAATAAGAAGAAGAAGAAGAAGAAGAAGAAGAAGTTTATTATATTCCGTCATCATTATTTGATAAATACTTGAAATTTCATTAATTTCCTGATTTTTTATGGATTCTTAAGAAATAGTGGGAGGGGTCAAATGTTTATATATTATCAGCATCGACATTCATTTTGCACGTACCTAGCAATAACAAACCGTCTTCATCGACCACAAATAAATTTGTTCAAGGCCGAGCATTCTGCGCTTTTTGGACCACTCCTTGGAGAAGTCGACCGATTTTTTTTTTCCAGTAAAGCAGCTAGAAATAGACAGACAGGCATTTGCCATATCGTTAATAATTTGATTGCTAATGAGGGAATTATTTACTGCTCACAAGTCAGTTTTGGCTGCCATATCCTGATAGTGCATCAAAGTCTACCTAACAACAGGGAAATTTTGCAAGGTTTGGTTCGTTTCGTTTTGTTCCGTTTCGTTCATAATATTTCCTAATTTCATTTCGTTTATTAAAAAAAAATTTACGAAAGCGAAACGAAACTTTTCGTATCGTTTCGTTCATTTTTCGTTTTGCTTCGTACACCTAGAAGTATTTAATTACAACCAAAATGTGGCAGAAGATACCAAGGCTTAACAAAAAAAACTATGCAACATGAAAAGTTATAATTAGGGCAAAATCAGGTCGAATAATTTGACAAAATAATTATATAAAAAAATTTCATAAATCAAAATATTTAAATTTCACGTTACAAGAAAATTCCATTAGAATTAATTATAATTTTTAGGTTGCCCCTAATTATAATAAAAAAACATTTGAACGAAACGAAACGAACAAACATTATATTTTGTAAAAATTTTTCTACGAAAATTTTTACCCCTTTCTTGGTCCTTCCTGGCTACGCCTTTATCTTTGTTCAATTTTTTTCCGAAAACAGTCGCGAAAAAATGCACATTTCTTTGTATTTAAGAGGTCAGTTTTTAATGTGAAGCAAAAAAAACAAAAACAAAAAAAAAAAAACTATAAAATTAAAATGTTTTGTTTTTATTTTTGTTTTTGGAAATGAACTCAAATGCTAGACCTGTTGCAAAAATCTCTGCCGTGAAAATTTAATGAGATTTTATCCGCGTGTGTAGATCTTGGAAGAATGAAGTTTTTATAGGCACGCTTAGACTACTTTTACTAATCCATTAATACAGTCGCCATAAAGAAAACATTATATATAATATATATTGTCGCTCTGCAGCTTTAATTTAAAACTTTTCTTGAAAAAATCAATTCAGGTAACTTGATTATGTAACAAAGATGACATCTATTCAATTTAGCCGCCTTCAGCCTAAATCACTGCCTCGATACGGGTCCGGAACTAGAAACACGTCTTTTTCACAATCGCCGGTGGGAGCTTAACGAATACTTGAGAGATGGCGTCGATCAGGCTGGTTTTAGTGTGGTAGGAGGTCATGTTGGTGATGCTCTCAACGTATGATCAAGCGAAGTAGTCCAGCGGGTTCAGGTCGAAAGAGCAGGGGGAGCCAATCGGAAAAGAGTATAAAGTCGTAGCACTCCTTTTGAAGCCAAGCCTAGGGCTCTATGGATTTGTGGGTTGCAACCGAGTCCTGCTGCCACACCCAGGGTCTGTCAGCAGCACATGATTGCACCAGGGGATCACCACACTCTTCAGCACATCCAGGTACACTTTGGTGTTGACTTTCAAGCGTACTTCGAAGATGTGAGGTGGCATGATGTGGCCTTCACTTGAAAACACACCAAAGAACATAACCGTGGCAGGAAATTTTGTTATCATCATCCTGGGCACACTCGTGTTATTCATGAAAATTCAGTGGTGAATTTTGAGGGTGCTGGCAATGGTCCTGTTGTCATCTTAGATCGGTAGATTTCGCTCGTTTAACATTGTGTCACTTTCAGACATAATAGAAGGATCCTATCGCTCTTGGGATTTATGCCCAACTGCCCAACTAGTACGTAGATGGTCTGAAAAAACAAAAAACAAAAAGAAAAACGCCGGTTTTCATCAAATAGAAATGGAATCATGTCGTCTTTTCTAGGGCGACAATTTTATCGTTCCATCCTATATTCATTTCACTTATTTATTCTACCAAGATCAAGGATAAAAAAAAAAAAATAATTTAAAAAAAAAAATTGGATTTTGGAATTCCCTCCCGACATCCTGCTTTTCTGACATGTAGAAGTTCAAGTGTAATGTAAACAGACATATCGCTGCTCAACTCCCTGTATATATGGTCCCAAATAGTAGCCCCTTATATCCAAGTGGCACTGTGTGGGGGGTGGGAGTAAAGTAGAGAGAGAGAGAGAGAGAGAGAGAGAGAGAGAGAGAGAGAGAGTATAAATATGTGTGTGCACTACTCCTAATGTGGATAATTGTGGTATCCACCCCCTCGTCTAAATAATTTCGTAAAATAAAATATTTAAATTTCACGTTACAAGAAAATTCCATGAGAATTAATTATAATTTTTAGGTTGCCCCTAATTATAATAAAAAAACATTTGAACGAAACGAAACGAACAAACATTATATTTTGTAAAAATTTTTGCTACGAAAATTTTTACCCCTTTCTTGGTCCTTCCTGGCTACGCCTTTATCTTTGTTCAATTTTTTTTTCCGAAAACAGTCGCGAAAAAATGCACATTTCTTTGTATTTAAGAGGTCAGTTTTTAATGTGAAGCAAATAAATAAATAAATAAAATAAATAAATAGTATAAAATTAAAATGTTTTGTTTTTATTTTTGTTTTTGGAAATGAACTCAAATGCTAAAATCTCTGCCGTGAAAATTTAATGAGATTTTATCCGCGTGTGTAGATCTTGGAAGAATGAAGCTTTTATAGGCACGCTTAGACTACTTTTACTAATCCATTAATACAGTCGCCATAAAGAAAACATTATATATAATATATATTGTCGCTCTGCAGCTTTAATTTAAAACTTTTCTTGAAAAAATCAATTCAGGTAACTTGATTATGTAACAAAGATGACATCTATTCAATTTAGCCGCCTTCAGCCTCAATCACCGCCTTGATACGGGTCCGGAACTAGAAACACGCCTTTTCCACAATCGCCGGTGGGAGCTTAACGAATATTTGAGGGATGGCGTCGATCAGGCTGGTTTTAGTGTGGTAGGAGGTCATGTTAGTGATGTTCTCGACGTATGATCAAGCGAAGTAGTCCAGCGGGTTCAGGTCGAAAGAGCAGGGGGGAGCCAATGAGAAAAGTGTATAAAGTCGTAGCACTCCTTCTGAAGCCAAGCCTAGGGCTCTATGGACTTGTGGGTCGCAACCGAGTCCTGTTGCCACACCCAGGGCCTGCCAGCAGCACCTGATTGCACCAGGGGGTCACCACACTCTTCAGCACATCAAAGTACACTTTGGTGTTGACTTTCAAGCGTACTTCGAAGATGTGAGGTGGCATAATGTGTCGTTCACTTGTAAAGAACATAACCGTGGCAGGAAATTTTGTTTTCATCATCCTGGGCACATTCGTGTTATTCATGGAAATTCAGTGGTGCATTTTGAGGGTGCTGGCAATGGTCCTGTTGTCATCTTAGATCGGTAGATTTCGCTCGTTTAACATTGTGTCACTTTCAGACATAATAGAAGGATCCTATCGCTCTTGGGATTTATGCCCAACTGCCCAACTAGTACGTAGATGGTCTGAAAAAACAAAAAACAAAAAGAAAAACGCCGGTTTTCATCAAATGGAAATGGAATCATGTCGTCTTTTCTAGGGCGACAATTTTATCGTTCCATCCTATATTCATTTCACTTATTTATTCTACCAAGATCAAGGATAAAAAAAAAAAATAATTAAAAAAAAAAAATTTGGATTTTGGAATTCCCTCCCGACATCCTGCTTTTCTGACATGTAGAAGTTCAAGTGTAATGTAAACAGACATATCGCTGCTCAACTCCCTGTATATATGGTCCCAAATAGTAGCCCCTTATATCCAAGTGGCACTGTGTGGGGGGTGGGAGTAAAGTAGAGAGAGAGAGAGAGAGTATAAATATAATCGTGTGCACTACTCCTAATGTGGATAATTGTGGTATCCACTCCCTCGTCTAATCGTGAATGACGTCAATGCAGAATTTTTTTTTTTCCTCACGTTTCTGGTCGCATTTGACTAAAACATACGAGATACCTTCAATAAGTTTTCAGGCATTTTTTGTAGAGATAGGCTCATAAGAGTAGTGGTAGATGGACAAAAATCGGAGGCCTGCAATATAAATGCTGGAGTCCCTCAGGGTCAATCCTGGGCCCAACTCTCTTCCTGATCTACATCAATGATCTCCCTAAACACATACTTAAATCATTCGTTGACATCTATGCTGATGACACGACCATCTACGGCAACACATCAAAGGCTGTAAATGGCAAAGTTCTCTCTAATTCTCTCTCCTCTGATCTCGAGCGCGTGGTTCAGTGGGGGAAGATGTGGCTGGTTACCTTTAATGTATCCAAAACCAAACTCCTATCCTTACATCATCAACGTTGCGAGCCTATCCCTGTTTTATCGTTATTTCCATGGCAGGTGCTCCTCTGAACTCCAATCTCTGGTCCCCCCCTCGCTAATCTTTCACGAAAAACACCCGTCTAACTGAATCCACTGTGAAAAATTTCCCCCACTCTATATCTGTGCCTAAATCAAAACGATAATTCCATAAACAAAGCTTCTTTCTTAGAACTGCATGCCTGTTGAACTCTGTTCCGTCTGCCTGCTTCCCACCGGACTACAACTTGGATGTCTTCAAGTCCAATGTTAACAAATTCCTAATGAACCGCCCCCTTAAGTAAACACTTCATCAAATCTCCACACTAACGTAATGTAGTTGCAATAACCCTTACCCCTGAGTGGCTTCCGGGCCTTGATAAGTGGTGATCACTGTGTAAAAAAAAAAATTAAAATTGTTATTGTTGTGTCTGCACAAATAATTAACAAGAACACGGAAAGTAAAGGTATAACAATAATATATTAGGCAGAAAAGTTATATACATATTTACATGTCTTCAGATATACTTCAGTTGGAGATATTTCAGCAGGTGGCGTGTTGCATGTCTTACCGGAGGCAACATAAGCGTCTTGCCTATTTGGCGGTCGTTGCAGAACTTTCCCGGTATTGGTGATTGATACCTTTATATATCTCACTCACCCACTCATGTTAATTAGCGGGCGTCTCCACAACAGTTATAGACTCTTGAAAATTTAGAATCGAGTTTTTGAGTAGTATAAGAGATTCAAGAAAGGCAGGGTGTCTGTGAGGAATGATGAAAAGTGTGCGAGGAGCAAGGAATGCAGAGCACCAGAGTTGATCGGCCAAATAAAGACTTTCATGAATAAGGACCGCCGTGTGTCTATGTAGACAATAAGTGCACAGTTTGATGTCAGTGTGGGAACTGTACACACAATTATTTGTGAGGACCTGAAGATGCAGGAGATTTGCGTGAATGCACCAGTCCACAACCCCATCCTTGGCATAGACTATTTGATTAAGATGGGCACCAAGACAGTGCCTTACCCTCCCTATAGTCCAGAGATATGACTTTTGGTTATTCTTAAGCTCAAGGAAAACCTTAGAGGCTGTCGTTATGAGACTATTGAGGAGATGAAAGAGGCTGTGACAAGGGTCATTGAAACACTCACACAACTAACCAACAATTTTGTACGCAAGACTAAGGATAGAAAATATCTCTAGCCCGGACGAGCGGATTTAGACCCAAGTGCATTGCAGCAGCTGGGGGAGATTACTTCGAAGGGGACTAGAGTTTCATGTGTGTACTATCAATAAAAGTGACCATACGAAAAAAGTCTAGAAACTTATTGAAGGCACCTCATACGTATCTGCACCTATAAAAAGCAGGAAAAAAAGAAAGAAAAAAAAGAAAAGAAAAAGAAAAAAAGAAAGAAAAAAAGAAAGAAAGAAAGAAAGAGAGGGAACTTGGTCGGAGTCTTAGGTAATTTGTTTTTTCGGTTAATACGACCAAAAACAAGAGAAACACATAAACAATAATGGCGATCGTTTGCAACACAATTTTGTGCTGGTCCTGGATATGACCTTAAACTATATCCAGTGGTGAGGTCCCAGGTTGCGGGCTTTGGGGAGTGTGGAGCCACCCTTTAATTGCCATTGCTTCCAAGTCCACTCTGACCCGGAGTGGTAGTACCTGTTAGAGTCCCAACTATGGGTTAAATAGAAACTGATGTGAAAAAAAAACAAAAAACAAAAAATATATATATATATTCTATTAAAAATTTTTCTTCAAAAACACTGGATTCGGCATTAAAAAAAAGAAAAGGGTTGATATGTCGTAAAACAAAACAACTAACCAACCAACCAACAATTTTGTACGCAAGACTAAGAAAAGAAAATATCCGGGTGAGCGGATTTAGACCTAACAAAACTGACGGTGCCAATACCTGACCATGCTAGTAGAGATCTTTTAATATTTTTTCTCAACCTACAGATGAGCTGAAACTTAATTCGTTAATAACTCTTGTACTTCGGCACTATTCTTAAGCATATCTAAGACGTTAATGATTTGCCATAAGAAAAAAGGCTGGAAACCTATTGAAGGCACCTCATACGTATCTGCAGACCTAAAAGCAAAAAAAAAAAAAAAAAAAAAAAAAAAAAAGAGAAAAAAAAAAAGAAAGAAAAAAAAGAAAGAAGAAAAAGATAGAAAAGAAAGAAAAGAAAAAAAAAAGAAAGAGGCACAACTTGGCGATTTGGTAATTTGTTTTTTCGGTTAATACGGTCACAAACAAGAGAAACGCATTAGCAATAATAGCGATCACTGGCAGCACAATTTTGTACGCACGGCCAAGGTTAGAAAATATCTCTAGCCCGGACGAGCGGATTTGGACCCAACAAAACTGACGACACCAACAAAACTGACGACACTAACAAAACTGGCCACACTAGTAGAGACCTTTTAATATTTTTTTCTCAACCTACAGACGAGCTGAAACAATTCGTTGATCACTTGTATTTTGTCGCTATTTTTAAGCATATCTAAGACGTTAATGGTTGCCGATCGGCCATGAATGTTCTCGCAAAAGTCTTTATTCAATCTAAAAATAGTCCCGCATTAATTTATTAGTGTCTCGCTAGCAACCGACAAAACTGTGGATTAGTATTTACATCCCTTAAAAAAAACAAAAAACCTCACTAAACACTATGATTTCTGGCAGGTGCTCCCGAAGTATTGTGTACATTCAAAAATATTTATATCTGTTGAACAGTGAATGGTAATAAGATGAAATTGGTATAATTTGAAAACTGAATTCATTATATTTATTTACTTTTTGCGGACTGTTATCCTCATCTTCATAGTTATTGTTTCGTCATGTTTTTGGCCAACTCATCCTCTGGCCTTCTTCATGTGTTTAACCACGACAGGATAGGAATGCTGGTTCCAGGTGAGCATTGTCTGAAGATAGCGGTTTCAATCCTACCCAAAGCAGGCCAGAGGATTAGTTGGCCAAAACGTGGTGACACAAGAACAGCTATGGAAGACAGTAATTATTGGGGATACAGTTACGAGACTCAGCATTACTATCCCATTGTGGTTAATCACCTGAAGAAGGGCAGGTTGGCCGAAACGTGGTGAAACAACAACAACAACTAAGATTAGTATAGCAGTTCACAAATAAATAAATAAATAAATACACACATTACTCATCTCAAAGGATTCCAATAAAAAAAAATAATATATAAAAAATTGTTAGTTTCTGTTTAAATGTTGTCTGGCAAGGTTAGATGGTTTAGATGTGACGAAAATCGCGTGCATGGAAGAACAGAAAGTGAGATGCGTGTGAAAGCACGGCTACAGAGAGAGTAGGCCAGAGAACATGACGGCGTGACGTCACTTCCTGATCAACATGTAGGTATAGAAAGTTTCCGGCGTTCAACCACGTGGCCATAAAAAATATTTTTGGTTGCCTTAGATTACGTATGTTTATTATTCTCCTAAAGAGAAAAAAAAACAATTCTCCATTTGAATAATCATATAATTGCAATTATTATAAAAGACATTGGGAAAATAATTTGGAAGATATTTTTTTTATGATTTCATTATGTATATTTTTTCGAGTGCTAACGACTTACGGGAAGAAGAAGAAGAAGAAGAAGAAGAAGAAGAAGAAGAAGAAGAAGAAGAAGAAGAAGAAGTGTCAGTAAAAATAATCGGTTTCACTTTCACTTTCACTTCTGTAACAAATATTAGTGATTCTTAGTTTAATTCCAATACAAGGTGAAGCGATAAAATTGTCGTCCTAAAAAAGACAACATGATTCCATTTCCGTTTGACCATCTACTTGTTGGCCAGTTGTATACAAATCCCAAGAGCGACAGGAGCTTTCTAACATGGCTGAAAGTGACACAAAGTTCATCGAGCGAGATCGGAGATGCGTCACTGTACAACTCATGCTCTCTACCGATCCAAGTTATGACAACATGACCAGTGCCAGCACTTTCAAAATGCAAATCCATACGTTGTCACGATAAGAAGAAGAAGAATATAAAGAAGAAGAAGAAAAAAGAAGAAGAAGAAAAAAAGAAGAAGAAGAAGAGCGTTTGTAAAAATAAGCGGTTTCACTTTCACTTTCACTTTCGTATCAAATGTGAGTTGACCTTCAGTTTTATTCCAATATTTTAAATCTGATTGTAAAAAGAAAATAAACAAAATAGCGCAAGACGGTTATTATGTACTTACATGTTAGTTAAAAAAAAAAAAAGAAAGAATCTGTAGCAGTCACCATAACAAACTATTTTCTCTTGTAGGTTAATGCTCCTTTGCTGACTGATGCGGCCACCCACTGACCAGTCAGCTAGTAGGGCGCATTAATCCTATATGTTCCTTAAGGAACTAATTACCTCTGTCAGGAACTGGCCAGCAGCCACCAGATGAGCTCAGACCACCAAAGAAGACAAACCTCTCTCCTCTCATTCTCTGCCACTGACTCGCACACAGGCTGCGACTATTTCACTGAAGACCGCCACTGGACAACCTGAGGACACTTCAAGTTTCTGCCCCCCCCCGACCACGAGAACATCCTTTTGACCTGTCAGTTCCAGTGACGTAACCAATTAAAGGACACATCTTCTTAACGTGACCCCGGTCACCTATCTAGATGAGGCAGGATCCATTTTACTTATCAATTATTGTTTTGGATTTCTAAATTCTTATGTTTATAGTTAACTAACTAAACGTATCACTTAACTATTTACATTATTAACTTTCTTAACTTAACTATTTATATTATTAACTTTCTTAACTTAACTATTTACATTATAAACTTTCTTAACTTAACTATTTACATTATTAACTTTCTTAACTTAACTATTTACATTATTAACTTTCTTAACTTAACTATTTACATTATTAACTTTCTTAACTTAACTATTTATATTATTAACTTTCTTAACTTAACTATTTATATTATTAACTTTCTTAACTTAACTATTTACATTATTAACTTTCTTAACTTAACTATTTACATTATTAACTTTCTTAACTTAACTATTTATATTATTAACTTTCTTAACTTAACTATTTATATTATTAACTTTCTTAACTTAACTATTTATATTATTAACTTTCTTAACTTAACTATTTACATTATTAACTTTCTTAACTTAACTATTTACATTATTAACTTTCTTAACTTAACTATTTACATTATTAACTTTCTTAACTTAACTATTTACATTATTAACTTTCTTAACTTAACTATTTACATAATTAACTTTCTTAACTTAACTATTTACATTATTAACTTTCTTAACTTAACTATTTACATTATTAACTTTCAGCTAAAGCTATTTTACCAAAACAATATTTCTATTCTTAGACTAGAAAGGTCACTGTGTTATGGAGAGGCAAACGAAAATGGACAATCGAATCCCCGGGCTTGTGATGACCTGGATCCATGACGCAAATCTTTTATGGGTCAGGCCGTTTTATGTTGAGCAGGGTGCAAATGAACTTGCGTCCGGGCCGACAAAAATGGACAATGGAAGTCCGGGAATTATAGTGACCGGGATCTATGACGTAAGTCGGTCGTGGGTCAGACCAAAGCAAACGTCCGGACTGGTCAAAATCCGGATCATTGACGTCAAAATGGTTTATGGGTTTCCAGGTCGAAATACTTCCATAAAAGTGAAATGGTAACCAAAGTCGAGAGACAGAGAAAGACACACAGACGACAGGAGGAGCCGACTGTCACGTTCGCAACCCACCTCTCCCACCAACCTTCTCCGCCGCCGCGTTGTGTGTATGAAATATTTCCTAAATAAACCAAGTGTGTTTTATAACAAAGTGTCTCGTATTCATTGATAAATGAATCAGCTGTCATTTTAATTACTAGACGATTTCCAACGGACGTATACGTAACAACTGGTGCTGTCCACTTATAGATAGATAGATAGATAGACAGACAGACATACAGATAGATAGATAGATAGATAGATAGAAAGAAAGACAGACAGATAAATAGATAGATAGATAGACAGACAGACAGATAAATAGATAGATAGATAGATAGATAGACAGACAGACAGATAGATAGATAGAAAGAAAGAAAGAAAGAAAGATAAATAGATAGATAGATAGATAGAAAGAAAGACAGACAGGTAAATAGATAGATAGATAGATAGATAGATAGATAGATAGATAGATAGATAATAGTTAATTAACACTTTTAACCCTGATATTATCTAACATATTGACTATCAATCAAATTATTTAATCTCATTGTTAGTAAATCATAATATTCTATTCACCAAGGCGATGTCCACAAATAGGAAACAATTTATTTATATTTTGAAACTTAACTATCTACGGACACATGTTTCGTTTATTAAAGTCTAGCAGCGTTGCATAAAGAGGATTCGAAACGATGACTTTTACAGACTTGGCTACAAGTTTTGCCATAGCCGCAATTCTTGCTTTACTGGAAAATAATACTTCTGTAATCTTTTAAGGAAGATTGGTGATGGTGATATAAGCTAGGTGTTGCCCAGGAGCAATGACTTTCAAACTGAATAAGAATTTCTTACACTTTTCATTATTACCCCGCGTGGAGCTCAGTCGAGTACCTGCCACAAAAATAAGTAGAGTAGATAAAGAATAACAATGTCTCTTCTGTGAGAAAGAAGAGATAGGGAGAAGAAACGGGTATTGTCGAAAGTGGATTTAATATTATGTCGTGACAGGAAAAAATTCTCTGAGTAGCATTTAATATACACGTGTTTACGTTGATCAAAATTTCAAAGTTTGATATGAACTAATCTGTTTAGAACTGAATCTCTCATAATGGGGGAAATGTTCAGGCGATAATGCATTGAATGTTCGACGTTTTTATGTCAATAACGTGGTTAACACAGTACTAGCTGGAACCAACTTGCTTGTGTTCAAGTAAAGTGCAGAGAGGTAGAAAGATTAGGACTGACAGGGTTCAAACTCATTGAATTCAGCTTACGGGCATGTTGCACCTGCATGCTAGGAGGGGTCACGAGGCTGGTTAATGCATTTTGAGTGCGAACCGGTTAACAGTATTTTACCACCCCAAACATACACCTTAAAATAGAGGATGCACATGCGTTTCTAGTCAGATAGTTAGAAGACAGCCAGAGATTTCTTTTAGTCAGACTAGGATCAGTCAGTCCGAATGAGACAATCTTGATTTACCATGAGAAAATGGGGAAAAAAGAAAGAGATCTGAATCGATTCAGCGATGCAGAGGCCTTGTCAACGTGGGAAAATCTGAAATCGAGACTTTCTCCAAATAACAATATCCAAGTCGTGTTTTTGGGAACATGCATGAATTGTCATGAGAGGGGGGGGGGGGGCACCGACCGAAGAAAGGAGAAAAAGGCATGTGTCTTAAGATCTCCTTGTTTGTCACAGACACACACACACACACACACACACACACACGCACACACACACGCACACACACACATGACTGTATATACACATGTGCACATACCAAGACAGATGATCACGGCCATGTCATAATTATAAATATAAGATTAAATACACTCCCCTCCCCCAGGTATATAACGCCCGTCTTTCTTCAACAACGTCTCCAGTCGTTTGGACATTCAGCTCGTCGAAACTGGGCTGCGATTGGTCGAGATGCAGTGTGTGCTAAGGAGGAAGCCAGTCAAATCTGACCTAGATGATAGCCGCTAGAAGCATATGTAAAAGTAAGTTTTCATATTTTCTTCTGAGATCGTGGGAAAAACTCAAATATACAATAACTAAATATTACCATAGGGAATAAAAGTTATTTTTCTACTAACTTGGCTCATTTTTTTTTTTTTTTTTTGTTTGGAAGTAGTTTTAAATGCTCATTATTTCATCTAAAATATTCGGTTTTTACGAGCTGTTACCAACAACATGGCTGTTTAGATTCTTATTCATGGGAATATGCAAATTTTGTATCTATTATTACAGAAACAATTCTCTATTGAATATTGTTTGGTTGGTGCAAAAATAATGTCATTTTTATGCATAGTCGACATAAAAAAAACATTATTTTAGCAACAACGTAATATATATATATATATATATATATATATATGTATATATATATATAAATATATATATATAAATATATATATAAATATATATAAATATATATATATATATATGTATATATATATAAATATATATATATAAATATATATATAAATATATATAAATATATATATATAAATATATAAATATATATATATAAATATATATATATATAAATATATATATGTATAAATATATATATATAAATGTATATATATATAAATATATATTAAGTAATGTGATTTATAATTTAAAATTTAAAAATTTAAAAAAATTTTAAAATTTAAAAATCAAATTTTAATTAAATTAAAAATCAGTTTCATGAGAAGGAACAACAACAAAATCAATTATCTGTACGATCGTTTCGGAAATCCGTGCTTTTTATTGTGGTATACATGAAGTTATTGCTTGGCTTGTTGCTGGATCTCAACATTTTGAACCGAGAGAGAGACATAGCTGTCGTACAAAGCTAAGACTCTGTAACATCATCTGTGTACAGATACTCCCTCAGGCATTTGTCTATTAAAATGGTCCTGTGGCGATGGAAGTCATTTTTGGGCTCATGGACTTTAAGTGTCTGAGGGAGTGGCACTCGTCTGACAAGACGTTGCAATCATTATGTATGTATGTGTGTATGTATGTATGTATGTATGTATATGTGTATGTATGTATGTGTGTATGTATGTATGTATGTATGTATGTACGTTGCAATCATCATATATATATATATATATATATATATATATATATATATATATATATATATATATATATAGTAGCGTCCAAAACCAAGGGACAAAATTTTAAAACCTTATATTTGTTAGAAATAGCACTGTGAAAAACTGAAATTTTGACAACTTGTAGTCGTTATCATCCATAATAACATACTAAAATTTGAAATCATTTTCAAAGGATAGAAAAACAATTATAACAATTATTTATTTATTTTCAAAATAGGAACGTCCAAAAGTAAAGAACAAAATTGAGAAAAACAATGTAAACAGTATGCTATATTCAATTTTTTTGATTTCCTCTAAAGAATAAGTCTTACTTAGTCATTTGTAAACGTTGCATCAGCCGGCACCATGGCGAAACGTCAAAAACTTGATTACTCTGTGAGACAAGCTATTCTAACAAATATTAGGTTTTAAAATTTTGTCCTCTAGTTTTGGACGCTACTGTATATATATATATATATATATATATATATATATATATATATATATATATATATATATATATATATATATATATATATATATGTACTGATTTCAAAAGTTAAAAAAAAATGATCTGGGTGCCATTAGCTAGAATCAAAACCAAAATATTTAGCGCTTCAGCCGTGATATCGACTAATAGATAAGAAAGATTCGAAATTAAACCACTTTAAGCTATGATTGAATTTACGCATGCGCAAAAGTAATAGAAATATGTCAGCAATTTAAAATGAACATTTTTGTATTTCAATTTGCTGACATACGCGTTATTCATCCATCCAAACAAAGATTTCACTCGTTATAAATCATCCTTGGTGTATGATCACTAGGGCTATAACAACAGCATATTCTTTTCGTTGTTTTGATTCTCGAGTGTGTATCTGTTGATATTTTATATGTTTTTTATATAGAGTGATGTGGTTCTCAGTTGATTAACTGTGGTTAACTGTGTCGGATATATACTCGAGAGTCAAAACAATGATAAGAATACTCTGTTGTCATAGCTCTAATGATTACTAGTTCCTGTTCATTTCAGTGTTATGTGATCAGTAGTTTAACGGTTTATCGGTTAAATATTTACATTCACACACACACACACACACATGCATGTACTATTTTATTATTATTTGATTTTTGATTTTTTTTTTTCTGTTTGTTGGTTTCATTGCACGATCTCCTTTTCTTCGAATAAATCAAAATGTTATTTGCCATTTTTTCTTTTTTTTTTTCTTTTTTTTTTTTGATATTTTTATTTCTTTTTTTTTTTGTTATTTATTTGATCGCTTTTTTTTTTCTTACAATTCTTTATTTTTTTCTCTTGTGCTGTAAAAAGAAAACAGAAAATATGCGTCATGACTGAACCCGACCAGTCAACCAAAAAAAAAAAAAAAAAAAAAAAAAGAAAGAAAAAGAAAAAAAAGAAACCAAATGCAGGCGACCATATAAAAATGGAAACGCCTTCAAAAACTCTAATCGAAGAAAGTCTTTCCTGCGAATAAAGCAAACAATAACGAGTCAAACAATGACAGCGCACCTGCGGGAGAAAAAGTGTGAGTGACCTTATCGATATCTGTAACAGAGCGCAAATGCGCATGCGCAAATGCGCATATGCAAATGCCGAATCGTGTGCGATGAAAAAGACTATATAGACTTTTGTCATTTATTTGTTATATGCTCTGTAGTTACATCGAGCTTTCTAAATTAAAGGATTGGTATAAATAAATAAGGAAATATAACTGAAGAAACATATTTCCATATATATATATATATATATATATATATATGAGTCATCATTTATCAAGACTTAGAGCCACTCGAGGATAGGGGTTAACGAAATGATGAAGAGTATTGTGAGAGGATTGAAAATGACCAACAGAAATCAAACTTTATTCATTCCGTTCGTCATCAACAAATATTTTTCATTTATAATCAAAGTATTTGTGGATATTGGATTTGAAAAAAAAAAAAAAAAAAACACATTGTAGTCTGATGGGAAGCACACTCGTGATAATGTGTTTCACACATTGGAATTTGTTAGCGTGACGCTTGTAACAATCGTCCTGCGTGTGTGCCTACGATTCGGGGTGACGTGATTCAAGCGTTTAGATGTTATTTAAAAATATCCTTTGGTCTGTCACGTTAAAGTTTGAACGTTTGTAACACTAAACACACAATTTGAATGGACGCATAAATCGAATTCCGAATCGTGTGCGATGAAAAAGACTATAAAAAGAGCGTGTTCACAGATGGAAGATCACCTTACAGACGTGGGTGACGTTCGAGAGAACGTTTGAGAGCATGCTCGAAACTATGTTTGAGACTACACAGAGAAGAATGGTCTTCATGTGGAGTCTGCATTTCGTGTCTACATGCTTATTCTTCACAGCCTCGCTTTCTGACTTGAAGCACGTCTGTTCACTTCCATGACCAAACTCAAACTCTACTTCTTTCTCAAACCTTCCCGACCTCTTGACCTCACTTCCATTACGTCATCATTCAAAAAGTACACGTATCTCAACGTGCGACCTTTCCATATATGCTTGCTCAATGTTATTTTGTTTATTTAACCTAGCTAATTTACGTGACATCCTCAGCTAAAACCCATTGCTACACTTTATTCTGTAAACAATAAATAACTCCCAATATAAACTATTTTAACAATATCACTGGATAGATAGATAAATAGATAGATAGACAGATAGATCGATAAAAAGGGTAATTTAACTTTTATCAATGTTATTATATAACAGAAGCACGGTCATGGTTTCTTCGGAGAAAGTAGCGAGAAATAAATGTCGTTACAAAAAGAAAAGAAAGTACAGATATGTGTTCATTTATTTTCCCCTCGTGCCTGTTATAGAGTGTGGTGTCTCCAGCAAATATACCCATCTCAGAAACAATTTATCAGGGAGGTCATTTATGAATATTAGGAATAATAAAGGTCCAAGGATAGACCCCTGGGGTATTCCTGCATTTATATCATATTATTTAGATGTACACGTGTGGAGGACAACCTGAATTTTTCTCTTATTTAATAAGGATTTAATTACATTATGTATTCTTCCAGTGATACCATATGATCTAATTTTCCTTAGAAGACCATCGAGCCATACCCCGTCAAACCCTTAGATATATCGAGGGCTACCGCTCTACCCTCCCCTGTTACAACGTGTTGGGTCTACGTGTGTAAATGTGGTTAACGGCACACATCGGCAACTTTACCAAATAAATCAATCTTCTTCTCATCTAGTTACTAACAACGAATTTTGCGTTTTGGCTAGGAGTAATGTGTAGCACCTGTTCTAGTGCTACACTTGATATGCCCTGTCCTTGATCAGTAAAGGAGCGGTCCTTCTAGACTGAGGCAATCTTTACTTTTGGTTTCTATCCAGAGTGTCTTTTTCTGGGTAACATTATTTTCTCCACGCTAAAAACTTATGATGATGAGGCAAGTAATTATTTTTTATATTATTTTTTTTTTGTTTTTATTTTTTATTCGAATCCTTTGTATATTTATTTATTCTTTTGCAGACTGTTATCCTCATCTTCATAGTTATTGTTGTTTCACCACATTCCGGCCAAATCATCCTCTGGCCTTCTTCAGGTAATTAACCGCAACGAGATAGAAATTTGGATTTGTGTGCCAGAGAGAAAGTTTTCTCTTGCTAAAATCTTTAAAAAAGAAGAAAAAAGAAAAAAAAAAGAGCCTACAGAAGTGAAGCCGACAGCCCAACCCGCAAATTAGGCGTAAGATGACGTGAACATTACAGTCTTACCCTATTGTTTTTCTCCCCATTCTTCCTAATAGCGACAGCAGCGACTGCTACGAAAAATTCCGCTAGCACGCCGACACACCTCGAAAAAAAAAAAAAAAAAAAAAAAAAAAAAAAGAGACAAATAATGTATGGATTCTTTGAGCATGATTTCGATTATTATACTCAAATATCTTTTCAAAATTGTCTTTATGTAAAAAAAAAAAAAGTCCCCAAAATACGTTTACTTTAAACAGATTAAAAATTATCATGTCGATGTATTTTTTTTAACGTTTGAAAGGAAAGTCTATTTCACAGTGACAGGCCCGAACTGACCAACCCAGAAGTTAAACACTATCATATCACAGAGGTGCTGCTATGATGCTACCATTTTCAGTGTCATGAGTTGACTGGTGAAATTAATCAGATTTTTAATTAATTAAACAGATTAAAATGGACTAATTTAATTAATTAAACAGATTAAAATGGACTAATTTAATTAATTAAACAGATTAAAATGGACTAATTTAATTAATTAAACAGATTAAAATGGACTAATTTAATTAATTAAACAGATTAAAATGGACTAATTTAATTAATTAAACAGATTAAAATGGACTAATTTAATTAATTAAACAGATTAAAATGGACTAATTTAATTAATTAAACAGATTAAAATGGACTAATTTAATTAATTAAACAGATTAAAATGGACTAATTTAATTAATTAAACAGATTAAAATGGACTAATTTAATTAATTAAACAGATTAAAATGGACTAATTTAATTAATTAAACAGATTAAAATGGACTAATTTAATTAATTAAACAGATTAAAATGGACTAATTTAATTAATTAAACAGATTAAAATGGACTAATTTTATTAATTAAACAGATTAAAATGGACTAATTTTATTAATTAAACAGATTAAAATGGACTAATTTAATTAATTAAACAGATTAAAATGGACTAATTTAATTAATTAAACAGATTAAAATGGACTAATTTAATTAATTAAACAGATTAAAATGGACTAATTTAATTAATTAAACAGATTAAAATGGACTAATTTAATTAATTAAACAGATTAAAATGGACTAATTTAATTAATTAAACAGATTAAAATGGACTAATTTAATTAATTAAACAGATTAAAATGGACTAATTTAATTGATTAAACAGATTAAAATGGACTAATTTAATTGATTAAACAGATTAAAATGGACTAATTTAATTGATTAAACAGATTAAAATGGACTAATTTAATTGATTAAACAGATTAAAATGGACTAATTTAATTGATTAAACAGATTAAAATGGACTAATTTAATTAATTAAACAGATTAAAATGGACTAATTTAATTAATTAAACAGATTAAAATGGACTAATTTAATTAATTAAACAGATAAATATGGACTAATTTAATTAATTAAACAGATTAAAATGGACTAATTTAATTAATTAAACAGATTAAAATGGACTAATTTAATTAATTAAACAGATTAAAATGGACTAATTTAATTGATTAAACAGATTAAAATGGACTAATTTAATTGATTAAACAGATTAAAATGGACTAATTTAATTGATTAAACAGATTAAAATGGACTAATTTAATTGATTAAACAGATTAAAATGGACTAATTTAATTGATTAAACAGATTAAAATGGACTAATTTAATTGGTCAAATAATTAATTTTCAAATTGTTCTTCCCAGCATCTTCCCTGCAACCTCTCTCCTACAGAAGAGACGTTGCGAGCTTGTCTTTGTTTTATCGTTATTTCTATGGCAAGTGCTCGGCTGAGCTCCAATCTTTGGTCCCCCCATGCCAATCTTTTACGAAAAACAACCGTCTAGCTGAAACCACTGTCAATAATTTTCCCCACTCTTTATCTGTGCTTAAATCAAAACGTAGATTCCATGAACAAGGCTTCTTTCTTAGAACTGCACGCCTGTGGAACTCTGTTCCGCTTGCCTGTTTCCCACTTGACTACAATTTGGACGTCTTCAAGTCCAACATAAACAAATTCCTGATGAACCGCCCCCTTAAGTAATGACACCTTATCAAATCCCCAATACTAACTATTACTACGATACTATCCCACTGATTAGTGTACACGCAATAACCCTTATCCCCGAGTCGCTTCCGCACCTTGATAAGTGGTGACCCCCATGTAAAAAAAAAATTACTGAATCATTTGAATTTGAATAAATAATAGAATTTGAAAATCAGTGAAAACGAAAAAAAGAAAGGAAAAGAAAAGAAAAGAAAGGAAAAGAAAAGAAAAGGTCACTAAATACAGATACGTTGAAATAAAACAACAGAGTTGGTAAAAGAAAAACAAAATCATTTAGATTTCTAATAAAAATGAAAATGATAAAAGTGTCAACCTTTTGCCAGCGGAGTTAACCTGCTAACCTTTTGCCAAAAGCAAAATAATTGCAAAAAGATATACGAAGTTATCAGAAAACAAAATGATTTAGTATATTATTTTAATTGCAATTCATTGAGATGAGTATTATTTATTAATTTTATTTATTGCGGACTATTATCATTGTTAACATTGGACTTGAAGACATCCAAGTTGTAGTCCGGTGGGAAGCAGGAAGACGGAACAGAGTTCTACAGGCGTGCAATTCTAAGAAAGAAGCTTTGTTCATGGAATCCGCGTTTTGATTTAGGCACATATATAGAGTGGGGGAAATTTTTCACAGTGGATTCGGCTAGACGGGTGTTTTTCATGAAAGATTGGCGAGGGGGGACCAGAGATTGGAGTTCAGAGGAGCACCTGCCATGGAAATAATGATAAAACAAGGATAGGCTCGCAACGTCTCTTCTGTGGGAGAGAGGTTGCAGGGTAGAGAAAAGGGCATCCCCCACTAAGCCACAAAGTCTATTTTGTACTCTGTCAAGGTAGGATAGGCTGTTTTTAGCAGCTCCTGCCCAGATATGGCAACAATATTCCATCCTTGGGTGGAATACTGTTGCCATATCTTCTACTTTAAAGCTCCATTGTAACAGCAACAAGATCAAGCTGGAGAAGGGCAGCAAGAAAAGGTGACAACATCTCGCCACAAAGCTTTTCACAGCCTGCCTCTAAGATGCGATAATCAGTCAAATTATGTATGAGGGTAGGGGAGTCAATATCGATGGTGAACACCTGTCACATCTCCTTTACTGATGATATAGCACCGATGACGTACTCTTCTCGGAAACTAAACGACATTCACTCTAAAAGCAAACCGGTTGGCCTTAGCGTGCATCTTGGGAAGATTAAAGTGATGTTGAACCGGCACGCTGCCAAGTCACCAATAATTGTTGATGGAAAGACCGTTGAGGAAGTTGAAAGCTACATCTACTTGGGAAAGAAAATTACGAAAGATGGAGATCTCCTTCCTGAGATAAAGAGAACGATAGCATTGGGAGCTTTGGGGGAAGTGGAAGAATATCATGAGAAGCCGAAAAGCAAATATGTCAATCAAAGGAAAGATCTTCAATGAATATATACTACCTGTTATGATCTACAGTAGTGAAACATGGGCTCTGACAACTCGCCAAAGTGAAATCTTGGCAGTAACACAAAAAAAGATAGAGAGGGTAAGATTAGGCATCACTCTACAAGACAGAAAGACAAACATCTGGATCTGTTAACAAACAAGAGTTATTGACATTAATATTGCCATCAAAACATCCAAACACACAGCTAAACAACATGACAACAGATGGTCCATCAGGACAACGGAGTCGACACCTCGTGAACATAAGAGGCCAAAAGGAAGACAAAGAACGAGACGAAGGGATGACCTGGTACAACACATGGGTCCCAAATGGCAGCAGTTAGCTCGGGGCAGAGATAGATGTCTAAAGTTAAGGGAGGGATTCCTCATTAAGTGAAAAACCCTTATTGATTGTTTAAAATGGGGTTAGCCAGGAATTGTCCACTGTGTAGTTGTGTTGAACGAGATTACATGAGAGATAATCTTTTTGTGTTTCAGCTTTTATAGTGTCCGATCTTAGCGCCACCTAGTGTGATGAAAAGAGAGATTCTTAAAAGTCCAGGTGCCCTCTCGTGCCTGAATGTGCGGAAAGTTGCGTACTATTACAAATCTTTTTTTTATGGTCCTAAACAAAAGAGAAACAGTCATTTTCTCAAGTGCACCATTGTCACGTGAGTGTTTAAAAAAGAATTTTAACCGCAAAAGTCGAGTTAACGAGAGGGAATACAAATATTCTCGCGTTTATTGAATTCTTTTGTGGTTTAGGATATTTGTTATCGATTTTCAGACAATAATCTTAGTTTGGCATGAGAAAGACCTACTTTTTTTTCTTCCGCGATGACGTAAAAATGAAAAAAAAAAAAAAATTTAGTTTAATGTAAAAAATGTTTCAGAAAAACATTTTTTCAAATATCTCTATATTAATACCGTAGTAGCTTTAACGTACGTACGTACGTGTGTCACGGTTTCCAGATTATAAATTATTCGATGGAGAGATCTTATTTATTAAAAAGGAGGATAGAAGGTGACAACATACCACAAACATTAAATTATTATACAGATACACTAACTTAATGTTCGCAGCATGCTACCACCATTTACCCCCCCCCCAATAAATAGGATCTCCCAATCACCGAAGACCCAATGTAAAAAAAAAAAAAAAAATTAAATAAAATTAAATAATGTCGGTTTTGGGCCGTATGTGAAACTAAAATATACCTTCTTGGTCTTCTGGTTATATCCAAGCGTAGTATCTGTTCTGTCTATAGATGGTATAATGATATAGTGGGGTTTCCATTCGCACCCGGCGTCCATACGATGGAAATATGTCACAGACTCCTATAAGGATACTGGAGATAAACCGTAACACTCGGATATATTCTGGCACTACAATAACCAAATTACTTAGATAAATAATTTACAATTTTTAACAAAAGGACCACAATAATATCGCAGGGTCTCCCTTCACGATGAACGTCCACAGAATGCCTAGTAGCAATATATTACATATGAAAGATGCGGCTGTGGAATTTCCACAGGTCCTGCTAGTCTAGATTTATTTTTAGGACTTTTCCCTCGGCACCAAAATCAACAGAGTATATACCATTTCTGAAATGGCGTTTTTCGTGTTGATTGCGGTATGATGATGGTCCTGTGCAGTTCTAGGTGGTCCACCCTCCCAGGCTTTGCAGTCTCTCTTTTTAGAAGGGGTTAGTTTATTGCTAATCACATTTTTTTTTTTTTTTTTTTGCAGACCAGAGTGCTGCTTCTCGAGGGTGGTGGTTCCTCAATCCCACTTTCCGGCCTGCTGTCGTATTTCTTGCCGTGGGAGAGAGAATTAAATACCCATCTTTTACTAGATGTCCTAGCCAGCTATCACTTCGCAGTTTTCTCAAACCAAAGATGGTCGAACGTTGTCATTATCAGAAACTGATTTCTTTCTCATTTTCAATAATTTACACCAATATTATTCAGTTCTTTTAACTGATTAGTTTTACAACTTTTCCTATATATATTCATAGCTAACCATAACCCTAACCCTAAGCCCTATCATTCAAGAGATTATGGAATCCATTTTATCAACAGTTTTGTTTCTATATTATTGATTATTCATATTATTTGGATTCTTCGGACTACTGTTTTCATCTTAGGTGTTACGAGGGGCGTGCAATAAGTAATGTCCCTGACCCACTTCTCATAGCAGTAGACTTGGCACAGTTATTAGTCTTCGTCTACATAGGAACAACCCAGAGTTATGCATTTCTCCCATCGTTTCATGCAGCTCTGGAGACCGTTTTAGTAGAACACCCCAGGTTGGTCCTCCAACCACAACGTGACTTCAGAAATCAAGGCTGCATCATCTGGGAAACGCTTTCCTTTCAAAAAAAAATTCATGGCTGGGAAGAGGTAAAAGTCAGAGGAGGCAAGGTCAGGAGAGTAGGGAGGATGGGGAAGGATTTCATAACCACACGCCCGTGTTTCTGATCTGGCGACATGCAAATTGTGGACCAGAGCGTTGTCCTGCAGGAGGAGGGTACCTTTGCTAATCTTGCCTCGTCTCTTGATTTTGATAGCTTCCCTTAATTTCCTCAAAAGTGAAGCATAATAGGCTCCCGTAATTGTGGTACCCTTTGCCAGGAAATCTGTCATCACTACTCCGTCCTGATCCCAGAAGACTATGAGCATGACCTTGCCAGCGGAGGGGTGCACCCTTACCTTTTTTGGAGGTGGTGAGACCAAGTGCTTCCACTGCATTGACTGGGCTTTGGTCTCTGGATGATAGTGATGGACCCAGGTTTCATCCTGTGTAATCAGTCTTTTGAAAAACTTTGACTCATCTTCTTGCACATCTCCAAATTCATCCTCGAGCACTCAATGCGTTCTCGCTTCTGGAATGGCATGAGCAACCTGGGAATCCATCTGGCAGACACCTTATGCATATGCAAATGGTCATGAATGATAGTTCCCACAGACCCTGTACTAATCTTGACATCTTGGGCTATTTGGCGAATAGTAATGCGCCGATCTTCCAACATGACAGCCTCAACTTGACGGACAGATGCCTCATCAATGGCAGAAGGGGGGCGACCGGGTCTGGGAGCTGTTTCCACAGACTTCCGGCCATGTTTGAATTCATGATGTCAGCGTTTTACAAGGTCATATGATGGGGCATTATCACTATAAGTTTCTTTCATTTCACCAAAAGTCTCCTGTGATGTGCGTCCTTTCAAATACAAAAACTGGATCACTGCGCGACATTCAACAGGCTCCATTTCACACCTGACTCAGTTCAAACACCTGAAGCGTATTTTACAACCGAGCAATGCCGGGCGGCCTGCTAGTATATATATAACTTACTTAGTTATAGTTTTTTTTTTTTTTTTTTTATTTATTCATTTTTTTTTTTATATATATATTTTTTATATTAGTATAAATTGTAACCGTATTATTTTACATTTTTTTAATTATCCACTGGAGAGCCATGTATTTAACAGCTGTCTTGTTTTTAAATCTCCAAAACAGCTACATGGTAAGCAGTTGATGATCCCCGTTTTCTATTTCCTAAATTTAAGGTTTCCTCTTTTCATCTTTATATGGTTACATTCTCTTGTAAAATCTTGAGAAATCGGCTGATGCAAGTGCTAAGTCGATTTAACAATTTTAGTTAAGGCTTTTTTTTCTCTTCTCCTGATATAAATGAATTAATTCTTTTTTATAATTATAAACTTTTTAGAAATCGGATTATGTAGGTGTTAAGTTTCCGATAATTTAAAGTTGCTATTTTTTCAGGGAATTTAAACTGCATTCTTCATTTTTAGTATTACATTTTTTTTTATTCAAAGCTACTTCAGAATACATACATATATATATATATATATATATATATATATATATATATATATATATATATATCCCAGATCATACGGTATCACTGGAAGAATACTTAACATAATTAAATCCTTCTTAGATAAGAGCAAATCCAGGTTGTCCTCGACGGTCGTACATCTAAACAATATGATATAAATGTGGGAGTGCCTCAGGGGTCTATCCTTGGACCTCTATTATTCCTAATATTCATAAATGATCTCCCTGACAGAAATGTCTGTGAGATGGGTATATATGCTGATGACACCATGCTCTATAACAGACACGACAGGAAAACAAATAAACACATATCTAAAGAAATGGCGGAAACACTAGAGGATGACCTCCAATCTGTAGTAGAATGGGAACAAAAATGGATGGTCACATTCAATGCTGCCAAGACTAAACTTGTTTCCTTCAATAACTGCAAGAAACCTTCTCTACTACCAATAGCAATGACCAAAGATTCTTTATCTGAAAGCACATCTTTTAAACTTCTCGGCATAACGTTCACAGGAAACATGAGTTGGAACAATTACATTGAGAGCATTGTCAGGACCGCTGCAAAAAAGGTAGGCTCTCTCTACTGTGCTAGAAAGCTACGAACGCCTGAAAGTATCCTGTACATCTATAAGGCCACCATTCGTCCATGTATGGAGTATTGTTGTCATATTTGGGCTGGTGCATCTGCTACTAGTCTCTCACTCCTAGACAATGTTCAAAAAAGAGTCGCCAACCTGATAGGTCCTGAACTGTCATTCAAGCTTCAGCCTCTGTCCCATCGACGAAATGTAGCATCCCTCTGCCTGTTCTACAAGTACTTTAACGGTGTATGTTCTGACGAACTGCAAGCACTTGTACCCCCTCTACGTAAATACCCCCCGACAAACCCAACAAGCAGTAAAATCCCACCCCTTCACAGTAGAGATCCCCAGTAGTTTCTTCCTGCTTCCCTAAACTGTACTGACATGCAGAAGTTCAAGTATAACGTGAACCGACATCTTGCTGCCCAACTCCCCACCTAGTACCCCTGTAGCCTGTGTCCCTAATAGTAGCCCCCTATATCAAAGTGGCAATGTGCCTTGTTTGGGGTGAAAATGTAATAAATATATATATATATATATATATATATATATATATATATGTTAATTTTTATTATTTTTCATCACTTACCTGATGATGACTTATGGAGGTCGAAAACGTTCGTGAATTCAGCAAATTTCTTTTTACACTCAAACAGAATGTTCAGAAATTAGTCCATCCAAAAAAAAATGGATTTCAACGAAACGCACATAAAGGAGAAAATGCCACCTAAGTATATTAATATATATATACATTTGGCCTTCAGGCTGGGATCAAAGTGTAGTATCTATTCTTCAGATGCTGCACTTAAGATAATTTGTACCAGTCAATGGAGGGGAAACCCCCTATACTGGGACAATTATTATTTTTGGCAACCAGAGTGCCCCCTTTTTGCCTACTTTTAGAGGAGCTGGTTTTTACCCCACATTAAAAACGGCCTTGTGCCTAATTTGCTTTGGTGGGGAAGCAAATAAATACATTAAATAAATATATATAAAAGTTTTTTAATTTTTTTTCATAATATTATTATTTTGTATTCCTGCACGTCACCAATTAAAAACGAATAAAGAAAAGTTATAAGCTTTTATACTTTTCGCATTCTTTTTTATTCATATATATATATATATATATATATATATATATATATATATATATATATATATATATATATATATAAAGCTGAATGTCTGTGTGTTTATGTGTGTGTGTCTGGTCACGAATAGGCTCCTATATGGTTGACTATTTTAAAAAACTAATGACATATAATGATAGATGTATCGAGACACAGGAATAGGTATGTTTGATCTGGCATAATGATGATTCATAAAAATTGTGGGGTCTGCATATGCGCCTGGTCCACAAAGTATAAAAATAAAAAATTTAAAAATTAAAAAAAAAAAACCTTTACAAGTGTTTTTGGTATAGATGTACATAAGAATACTTTGATAAGTATGTTTTAACTTAAATAGGGATGATATAATAAAATTGTGGGGTCTGCATTCGCACCTGGCCTCCATAGAATGGAAATAGGCACAAACTTTAATAAAGACTTTTCATATCTATCTGAGTATACTTTGATAATTATGTTTCAGTTTGAAGAAATATGATATAATAAAATTATGGGGTGTTCGTTCGCGTCTGACCTCCATGGAATGAAAATATGTCACAAAGTTTAACAAGGTTTTTTAATATAGATCCACAGAATATTGTGATAAGTGTTTCAGTGTAAGCAGGTATTGTATGATAAATTATGGGGTTTATCTATTTTATTTTTACTTTCATCATATTTTGCTTTGGTTTTGATACCCCCAAATTCGAAGCTATCTCTTTACAACCCTTCCTTTTCATAACCTATCATACTTTCATAAATCAGAGTCCATTTTCTGAAGGCTGTTTTTGAACCCAGTCAACGGCGGGTACTTTTGCTAGTATATATATATATATATATATATATATATATATATATATATCGTCTTATTCATAGTATTCCAAATTTTACTGAGTTTATATAATTGAACCCTTCCTTTTCATAACCTATCATGCTTTCATAAATCAGAGCCATTTTCTGTAAGCTGTTTTTGAACCCAGTCAATGATGGGTACTTTTGCTAGTATATATATATATATATATATATATATATATATATATATATATATATATATAGTTTTTGTTGTTGATTTTTTAAACAATATTAAGGTTAACGTCTCCACTTTGGAGATCCAGTGTTTTTTTAGAAAGTCGCCCATTTTTTATTTGGACGTATTTATTATATATTTATGTATTATTTTTTTACCACAGTAATCTATGTACACGTGTTTCTGGGTCCTACCCTTCTTCAGCATAGCTTGACTGTTGTTAGGATTCGAACCCTGGACCTTATGTATTTCAGTCCAGCGTCTTAATCCATTACGCTATGATGCCATAGACAATTTACTGTTTAGTTTTTATCGTTTATCTGTTTACATAGTTTTTGCTGTCGATTTTTTTAAATGACATAAAGGTTAACGTCTCCACTTTGGAGATCAGGTGTATTTTTAGAAAGTCGCCCATTTTTTATTTGGACGTATATTTTATTTATTTATGTTTAAAAACAGTAATCTACGTCCAAATAAAAAATGGGCGACTTTCTGAAAAAAACACCGGAATTCCAAGGTGGAGACGGTAACCTTAATGTCGTTTAAAAAGATCAACAATAAAAACTATGTAACTACTTTGGTATGATTTCAAGTGAGGACCACATCATGCCACCTGACATCTTCGAAGTCGGCTTGAAAGCCAACACCGAAGTGTACCTGGATTTGCTGAAGAGTGTGATGATCCCCTGGTGCAGTCAGATGGCCGTTGGCAAACCCCAGGTGTGGCAGCAGGACTCGGTGCTGGCCCACAAGTCCAAAGAGACCCAGGTTTGGCTTCAGAAAGAGTGCTACAACTTTGTACCCATCTCTTACTGGCCCGCCTTCTCCCCCAACCTGAACCCGCTGGACTTCTTCGTTTGGTGATATGTTGAGAACATCACCAACATGGTCTCTCGCAAAACCAAAGCCAACCTGAGCCATGCTATCCACCAAGTATTCACGAAGCTTCTACCGGTGCTTGTGGAAAAGGCATGCTCCCAGTTTTGTAGCGATGTTAGAGAATGGATCGAGAGAGAGGGAGGTGAGTAAATTATATTGTAGATACGTTGACCGGAAGTGAGGGTCAGCTGATCGGATACGTGTGAGTCACGTGATCAGGTTAGCTGAATCGTCAGAGATTGGGTTTTGACATAGAAGACGATGGACGGCTTAACAGTCGTCTCCTCTCCTTCACTGGGGGAATGGGGGGGGACACTGACGTGTGTGGAAATGAGATCAAGAAGAAACCACGCAAGCCAGAGATTCACTTTCCATCCTTCTGCGAGACATCTGGAAAGTGAATAAAACTATAAAACCAATTCATCGTTTTGGAGTGATTGAATCTTCGTCCAAACAGGTTCCCGTCTCCCCTGCAAGACACGAGATGAATTCAGGTGGACCAACACGACGAGCATGAAGGTATGTCTAAAATACATGTACCACACACCACGGCATATGAACGAATAGACTGAACAACTAGACGATCACACAACGTTCCCCCTTATCTATTCAGTGTAGCTGCCTTCAACCTTGATACTGGTTCAGAACTGCGAGCATGCCTTTTCCACAAGCCCGGGCCAGAGATCGGCGAATATTTGGCGGATGGCGGCGGTCAAGCTGGCGTTGGTGTTGTGGGAGGTCATGTTTGTAATGTTCTCCACGTATGACCAAAAGAAGTAATCCAGCAGGTTAAGGTCGGGAGAGGAGGTGGACCAGTGAGAGGAGGGTACAAAGTCGTAGCACTCCTTCTCAAGCCAAGTCTGGGTTTCTTTGAATTTGTGGGCCGGTGCTGAGTCCGACTTCTACACCCAGAATCTGTCAGCGGCCACTTGATTGCAGTGGAAGAGCACCACACTCTTCAGCACACCCAGGTACATTTTCAAGCCGACTTCAAAGATGTGAGATGGCATGATGTGGCACTCACTTGAAATGAATATAACCGTCGGGTTAAGGTTATTAGATAACACAACAGTTATTAGATAACACAACAGTTATTAGATAACACAACAGTTATTAGATAACACAAGTTACCTGGATTGATTTTTTCAATAACAGTCTTTAAATAAAGCTGTAGTGTTGTTTTCTCTAGGGTGACAACTTTATCGTTCCATCCTGATGAGATGAGAACAATGGAAATAATATTCCGATGAGACAGAGAGATGAAAAAGGAACAAACCAAGTTATATGTCCATCAACGTTTCGTCTTTATTGTAAGACTTCTTCTGGATAAATAAGTGGAAGAAAATAAAATGGCAGTACTTTGCTTGTGACTAATGAGCATGATGCGAGACAAGCAGGTTCGGCCAAAGCGCCTGCAGTCAAAAGTCACGTCAAGAGTGACTGCTGAGGCTTCCCGAATCTTTCACTTGCAGCGCTTCTCCCTCAAATTCTCTGTGTGGGATATGTCAAAGGAGGTAACAGCCTGGTGGACAGTACGTTGCCAGGTAGCACGATCAGCGGCGAGAGTAGACCACTCGAGGTGGTCAATGTAGCAGTCATTGAAGGACTTCTTCAGAGAGTCTTTATATCTTTTCTTCAGTGCCTCTCTGTCATGACGGCCATTGGAGAGTTCGCCATATAGGACTATCTATTTTTATATAGGACTATAGGACTATCTATTTTTATATAGGACTTTCTATATTTAAAAATATACTTGTGAAAAGTATGACTTCGTTCAATTTCATAATGAAAATGTCATTGAAAATTCAAAAAAAAAGTGTTGTGAAGAGAATAAAATTTTTTTAACGTCATATAGCCGTTAATATATTTAAAAAAGATATGATGTAATTTATATTCTTTTTGGAATAAATATAGCAACTATAATTCAAATTGAGGATGCCTAACTGGAATGAAATGAGTGTATTTTTGTTATGTAATTTATTGAGTGAGATTATATATATTCATTATTACAGGGGGTGTGTCTATGTTGTGAGAGAGTTAACCTATGTCTAAAATTAAATTATGTTCTTTAATAAGAGTTTACTTATTAAAATCCTAAATAGAAAAATGAGTACAGAAAGATTGGTGGGCAGAAACTCTGCTACAAGGATGTGATAAAGCGCTACCTGAATATGAACAGGAAATATTGGGAAGAGCAACAGACCGAAGTTGCCTGCGCAGTAGCCTTCACAAAGGAAAGGCAGAAATAGAGGCAAAAATAAAGGCCAACTCTGAACAAAAACATTATCAAAGGCAACAAACCTGGTAACTATTCATGCACTACTTGTGGGGAAACTTTCCACACTGAGCGTGGAATGCTAAAACAGCTATGAAGGAATTTGTGATGATGATGATGATAATGATGACGACGACGACTTATTAATGGCAATAAAATATAGAAACTTTTACGTTGTTTAATTGTGCTTGAATTTTTTTTTTACAGAAGCATCACCACTTATCAAGGCTCAGAGGCCACCCGAGGATAAGGATAAAAGAGTGTACAGTAATCAACTGGACAATATAGTAATCGTTAGTAATGGAAATTCGGTAAATTTGTTAACTTAAGTGGAACGGCTCATCAAGCACTTGTTTAAGTTGGACTTGAAGACAACCAAATTGTAGTCAGCTGGACAGCAGGCAAACGGAAAACAGTTTCACAGTTCTAAGAAATAAACTTTGTTCATGCAATCTACATTAAGGTTTAGTCACAGATAAAGAGTGGGGGAAATTATTGATAGTATTTTCAGCTAGACGAGTGTTCCTCATGAAAGTTTGGTGAGGGGACCATATGTAACCCCACTCTGATGAAGCTCGGCTAGGACCCCTCTTTGTCTGGAAACTCAGCTCAGATCGTCTGGTCCTTCTCTGAGGGTTGTTACATTGAATCCTGTATGCTGAAAGCGAATATTGAAGCTGCAGGAAGAAAGAAAAACAGACACGTGAAATTCTGCTCTACAAGAATTAATTCACAAGCTTATGTACAATGTTTTTACAAATATCGTTCAGTTCTTAGTAAATTTTTTCAAAGTCTCAATCTTCTTCACAGACAGCGTCAGACGTGCAGAGGAGGGTCACGTCTTCAGGGAACGGTGGGCTACTTTGAGTTTTGTGCACAAACTCTTGCTGGAAACTGCTTCGAAAACTCCTCCGGAAACTGACTAATTTCACGCGACATTTGTATTAATAGTGGTGTATGTGGTCGGGGGGGGGGGTGAAAGTCTCCCCAGCCAATCAGATCACGCCACAACACTACGGAACGCCCCCCCAGATTTTGTGGGTGTGCAATTCACCAATTTTGCGATCTGAGATTAACAGATATATTAAATTCCCATGACCCCTAAGGTCATCTCTGTCAGTTTAACATCAGGCTTTTGAGTTCGCTAAGGCCAGACAGTATTATGTTATTGTTCTAAGTTCTTGTCATCAATTTTAAATGCAAAATATATTTCTCTGACTTCCAAACAATATCTATTTTGACAATGAAATAAAATACATATTTATACAGGGTGACCCCCCCAAAAAACGGGCCCCAACTCTAATTAGGCCCCATTTCTTAGTGTTTTGTCCGAATGAAATGAAACTTTGGTCATAACTAGTTTATTATATTCAAAACATCACATCAAAACACTAGGGTCTTTGACCTTTTTTCTCCGTTCTACAGCATATGTTCTAAATCGCCTCCATTTAGCTTTTGTTTTTTTTTGGGGGGGGGGGTCACCCTGTATTCTCTATTTCAAATCCTCGGGATATCTGTCGTTATCCGAGATCGATTAAAGCTATCAGCATAGTTATTCAGCCCTCCTCAGGCCCCTGGGGGGGGATCTAAAGCTCCCCAATGAGGGGCAAATTGCTCCCTCAGGTTGATTATGTGATTACGTCACACATAGATTGGAGCTCAGACGATCATTTGCCATGAAAATAACGATAAAGCAGAGACAGAATTGCAACGAGAAAGAGGTCGCAGAGAGGAAAAAAGGGCATCGCCTATTAGGCTATGAAGTCTATTTTGAACTCTATCAAGACAGGATAAATCGTGTCTAGCAGCTCCTGCCCAGATGTGGTAACAGTACTCAAGAAGTTTCCTTTGCGGTTTATTTGAAATTTGGCCTTCAAGCTAAGATGGAAGTTTCCGATGCTACTCTTGATAATTCGTCTCTGAGACAATTTTTTATTTTTGGTCCCAACCAGAGTGGCCTTTTGCCTTCTTTTCGGGGAGCTGGTTTAACCCCACATTAAAAACGACCTTGTGTCACATTTTGCTTTCAAAAAAAATAATAAATTTGACTATTTTTTGCTTGCTTGAAGTCAAAAGTATAATTAGATACGATGCGATTCATATTCTTTTTGGAACAAATATGTCCGTTATAATTCAAATGTGGATGTGTAACTGAAATTTTAACTATTTTTGTTTCGTTATTTATTGACTGATTATATGTATTAATTATTATAGGTGGTGTTTTTTATAGTGTGAGAGAGTCTAAAATTAAATTATGTTCTTTTAATAGAAGTTTACTTATTAATGGCGATGCATTATAGAAACTTTCACGTTGTTTAATTGCGCGTGAATTTGCGGCAAGCCCTGATTCAAGAAGTCTTCGTCGCGGTTTATTTGAAATAAATTTAACTATTTTTGCTTGTTTGAAGTCAGAAGTGTGATTCGTTGCAGCGTATTCATGGTACAGTGAATAAAGCACTTGTTAAAATGCACTCGTGATTTTTTTTTTTTTTTTTTTTGATACCCTTAACACCCAAGCGATTATGGAGTGTTTCTGCCAGCAGTTTTTCCTCTCCTTTCAAGGTTTATATCACAACCAGCAGGGTTTCCTGGCGTTGTGACGTTACTAGTCTCAGTCTGTTCTAGAAACACAATCATGGCATGCGTTCTTCAAAATTATCTGATCTGTCCCCTGCTTCTTTTGTTTCAGCTCGTTTGAATGAGAGGTCTAGTGGTCTTCATCAATTCACTGTTACAAAACCTCATTATAATATTTGTGTTGATATATTTTTTTCTAACATATTTACGGTTTTGTCTCCAAATATAGTTACGTTTCCTTTTTTAAATGTAGTATATTTAAATATACTTTATTTACATATACTTTATTTAAATATACAGAGTTGATTTTCTGTAGGCTGTTATTGGACCCAGTCAACGACGGGTACTTTTGCTAGTATATATATATATATATATATATATATATATATATATATATATATATATATATATATATATATATATATATATATTGTACGGCAAAAATATGTGCGCGCTTGCGCGTACAAAAAATCAATATTTTATTTTATTTATAATAATAATAATAATAATAATAATAATAATAATAATAATAATAATAATAATAAAGATTAGCTTCAATTTCATTACATTTCTACCCCCGTTTATGCACGCGGTTTAAACAATATGGCCGCTACTTCACATGACGACATAACATGCGGAAAAGTATGTTTGCAATATCAGGAAAACTAGTTACTAGCCTCAATTGTAAATGCGATATTCGTTTTCAGCACACTGGAATAACCTAGAAACAAGTTTTTAAAGGTAGGTTGTTATTAAAAGTTTGACTCATGTCTAGGTAACCTACATCTAAAATTTCAAGTGTTTAGACCAAAAATTGACAGAGGAGTTTGGTAGAATCTGCAAAGGTCAACTCTTTCAACTTTGTCAATCAAAATTTCGTCTAAAAACGGATAAAAAAAAACTTGCTGCATGTCTGAAAACCGTTTATGCAAAATTTCAAATGTTTAGATTCAAAATGAGTGAATAGTTTTCTAAAGACAGCAATCTTGACCCTTTAATATTTATTGTTTTGGGCTCAAATGTCTATGTAACCTACATCTAAAATTTAAAGTGTTTAGACCCAAAATTGGCGGAGGAGTTTGGTAGAGTTTTCAAAGGCCAAATCGTCGAATTTTTACTTTTGACAATCAAGTTTTTGACTGAAAACAGATTAAAAAGATTTTTCCAATTCTTATGTGACATCTCAAGTCTGTAGACTGAAAATCGACAGAGTAATTTGGTAGAGAAATGCACACACACACATACACACACACATATACATACACACACACATACACACACACACACATACACACACACATATACACACACAGAGACAATTTCACTTTTATAGATATATAGATTTTATGTTCCAAATCCACAATGAAATGAAATTTATCGTTATTGTATATTTCAAATGTAATACCCACCCACCCACCCTCGCAAAAAAAAAAAAAAAAAAAAAAAAAAAACAGAAATCGCCATGTTGTGGGACCCGTTTTGTTTATGAATTTGTTATGAGAAATAGTTTCATAAATTTAAAAAAATTAAATTTATCGTGTTACTTTATGTTTCAAATTTTATTTCCTCCCCCCCCCAAAATATGAATTTGTCATGTTTGTCCCACTCCCGCACCCCTCTCAATCGCCAAACTTGAAAAAAAAAAAAATGCTAGGGCTGACATGTCTCGTTGAACGCTAGGTGGCCAAAAAGTGGGTGCTCATTTTAATTTGAATTTATATAGAAAAGTAATCCCCCATACTAAAATGTTAAATTTTATGTTTGTTTGTTTTTTGTTTTTTTTTTTCAAAATTTCTCCTTTCAAATTATTTATAAAGACAGTTTAAACGTATTATGCAAAAAATAAAGTAGATCTTCATTTTGTTTTTAGGGGTTAAACGATGCTGAGTCACGTCGTAAAATTTAGGCTATGGCGTTCATATCAAATTTAAAATTAAAAACCCGGATGTTATGCTTACTGCCAACTATGACTGGT
>NC_136504.1:106054639-106107139 GCF_053919585.1 Euprymna scolopes
TATATATATATACATATATATATATACATATATATATATATATATATATATATATATATGTGTGTGTGTGTGTGTGTGTGTGTGTATATAAATTTAGCCCAGCCTTGACAGACTTTTTATGAAATCTTGCCTGAATATACTTCATGTATCTGGCAGTGTTCTTAGATAGGCTTTGTGTTGGAATATCTTCGATAAGAATCGATAATCGAAATAATATGATGAAAGGAGGAACAAGCAATTTGGACCAAAGTTAACACCTTACACAGCCTAACATCACAAGTGCATTTGAGAAGTTTTATTACCACACAAGCAGAATGGCTCAGCATATAAGATCAACAATAGGTTTTCGATATGACAGAGGCGGATTATATATAAAATAATTTTATGAAATTAACAGTAGGTTCTCTACAGTGCAATGTAGACTGCAATGTATTGTGAACTAAGTCATCGCAGGAAGGCAGCTGAAGCTTCTTTCTGGTGCGATGAATCCTCAAATAGAGCAGGCAATCAATCGATCTTATTGAAAAGTAGTCGATTTCGCTGATTTCGATTACAATGAAAATATGGGAGTGTGAAACATTCATTGATCATTATTCACTTCCGGGCAACGTTGGTTATCCCTGCTAGCAAATGAATAAGTGCATCCTTCAAAAATATATGAATTTACATTCACAAACGATTTGAAACATTGAATGCACGAATGCACACTGTACGGAACAAGTCACGAACCGTTTAGTTAAATTATACAAGCATTAAAACTTGAAAACTATTTCATGCTCAGCCGAGCAATCTTACGTTGCTAAAAGTTTTCACACCACTAGATTTTTCTCATAAAAAAACGGTTTGCGATTGTGATTTTTTTTTTTTTAATATATTACATTTAGAAAATCGCAAGAATTTAAAATAGATAAATGTTTACAAAAAAATTAACACGTTGTTTCGGCTTTCAAAAATATTCTCATAACTTGATTTTCAAGTACGATTTTTTTCATTATATATATATATATATATATATATATATATATATATATATATATATATATATATATATATATATAGTACTATCGCTTCGTACGATTATGAATATCTCCAGTATCAAATAATCCTTATACACTGTGAAATGTACTTCATCTATGAAAACCAAAGGCAGGTTATATAACACCTGAGAAATATTTGGAATCAAATCCCCCCCTTGCTGTTATTTCAGATCATTTGCAGTTTTAGTTTCCCCTGCATTTAGGCCAGAGGGTTTGGAGAAATATAAGATATTTTTTAATTCATATGCAAAACTAGGAAAACAAATGACTATGATAGAAATATTGCTAAAGGTGCAGTATTTAAATCTTTCCACCAACAAAAAATCCATTAAAATTAAAACTTTAATAGGTTTTCGAGGGTGCTGAAAACGAAAATAACAGTTAAAAATCACAGGAAACGAGTAATTTAAATGGTATGAATAAATTATAGTTTTAAAAAGTGGGTATCATTTTTCTATATTAATTTAACATAAAAAATACCCTCTTTATAGCCAAAGTGAGCATACCATTTTTACGTTAAATTGATATAGAAAAGTGATCCCCAACTTGTTTAAACAATAATGTGTGACCTTAAGGGCAAATGTCACATAGCCCACTGCACAATTCAGGTCATTAGCTTTCCAATGAACCTTCATTAGTTGAATTCTGATCAATAATCGCCGAAGTTTTGAACTTATAAATTGCCAAAAAAGTGGTTATATATATATATATATATATATATATATATATATATATATATATATATATATATATATATATATATATATATATATATAAGCGAGACAAGACACTGATAGAATTCAGATGAAAAATCCTGATAGATATTACTTGAAGTAATACTTTCAAGGTGATCCTAGCCAAAAAGGAAAAGCTCAATATGTAAGAATAGAGCAATATATAAGTTTGGTGGTTAAATTTTATATGCTGAAAAACTCCTTCCGATAATGGACTGCCCAGGTTGTATCAACTTCTCTTTTCATATAATTTTCTCCATATAATTATCCACAACCACTCAAAAAACTATTTTCAATAATTGCGCTGTAAAGCAAAATAAGCGTCTATTCACAGCTGAACATTTTGCTAACCGCATTTCATTTCCTCTGACGATGTAAGCCATTATTGAAAATCCATGGATTAAGGAAATTAACACAACCCCTTCTATATATTTCTTTTGTCAAACAATAAATTCTAAATTCGAATATATGTGTCTATATGTTGTTTTTTCAGAATTTAAAATTTAACCACCAAAATTATATATATATATATATATATATATATATATATATATATATGTCTTGGACTTCCAATTTATTCGCTGTCATGGTTCTTGTGAGCTGCGACATTGTTTGAAATAATTATATAATCTCTCACATTCTGAAAAATTCTATTACTAATTGCTCGCTAGGTTAACATTGTTGGATGGCATCGTCCTAGCGAGTTGAATATTCCTACTTGTGAGACATCGGCTTGGGGTTATTAGCTGGTTGGATGAGCGCGTCCCTTGTCAAGGTAAAGTAGGTTCATTCCACAGTCGGATTGGCCGTTGTTTGCTTGATCTATCTTAGTTAATAGACTTTCTTGTGTGTGGGGCGTTTGCTCAGTTGGATGAGTGCTTGCCTCGCATGTAAGAAGCTGGAGTTTCGAATCCTGGGGTCGGATATGTCTAACTGATGAGCCCAAATGAGGGCGAAACTCTAGTCTTGGACTTCCAGTTTGTTAGCTATCATGGTTCCTGTGAGCTGCGACGTTGTTTGGCTGTGGAAATAATTATATATATATATATATATATATATATATATATATATATGTATATATATATATATATATATATGTATATATATATATATATATATATATATATATATATATATATATATATATATATATATATATATACAGATACCAAAATTGAATATTGAAATGCTCATATCTTGGGTTCTATGGGACGGAACTACATGAAAAGTTGCAAGCGTTTAAAAGATTACAATACTATTCTATGGTTAAAATTTTATGACAATTGGTAAAAAAAGGGCCACTATTTTTAAAAAAATAAAATATGCCCAAATTTGTCTACCTTTGTATATATAGTGACCTGGCAGGCCAGCTTTAGTGTTGCTGCTTTTGTTGTCTATCCTGTTGCCTTACCAGGCTATTAGTATATATATATATATATATATATATATATATATATATATATATATAGTCATCCCCATACAGTACTGTTTCGCTGTTTCACAGCTCATCAGTGCGGCTAGGAAGGCAACTACCTCAAGCCAGGATTGAAACTCGACCGTCTGTACGAAAGTCAAGGCTCCTAACCACTACGCTATTGGCGGCTGCTGCGTGAGTCCGAACTACCTCTGCTCGATTTGTTTACACAAAGAGCATTGCTTTATACGCTAATGGTAATTCGTGTATCACTTCTCAATATGCTCAACTCAAGATGAGGAGAATTATACTCATCCACATACAGTAATGTTTCGGTGTTTCGCAGCTCATCAGTGCGAACAACCTCAAGCCAGGTTTAAAACCCGACCGTCTGTACAACAGTCAAGGCTCATAACCACTACGCTATTAGCGGCTGCTGCGTGAGTCATGAGTTTACCGATGTTTTGACATCGTCCAAACTACGTCCGAACTATGTTGAAACATGTTCATGACTGTGTAGCAACAAATTACTGCTTATGTAAAGACAAATTGAAAATGTAACTTGCTCTACTTCCGTATTGAGCACTCTTGTATAAACCTCGTTATATTTCACTGGTTACCCTACTTTTGAAAAATAGCAACCTCAAATTATATATATATATATATATATATATATATATATATATATATGACTACTTCATTTAATAACATAAATTAATATACGAAAGTATAATTTTATGCGTAAACTAAGTATTTACTTCAACAGTGCTCAATACATAGGTAGGGCTAGGTAGTAAGTTAGAAAAATATATATGGCAATTAAGCTACACAGAATATTCCGCGTTTCATTCACACTAGGATTCGTCAGGCTGACGAATCCTAGTGTGGATGAAACGCGGAATATTCTGTGTAGCTTAATTGCTATATATATATATATATATATACATATATATATATATATATATATATATATATATATATATATATATATGGCACAATCACATTGACAGACCGGTTCTTGCCAGATCACCGAAGTTAAACAACATTGAGCCTGGTCAGCACCAGATGGGTGACCATCTGGGAAGGTTAGGTTTTATGGTCATTTAAAGAGTGTATACACACACACACACATACACACACACACACACACACACACACATATATATATATATGCATATATACATATACATATATATATATATATATGTATAAAGGGAGAGGGAAGGCGAGAGAGTTGTAGAAATTTCCAAGTTGGTATCTGGAGGTACATTAATTCACTAGGAGAGATGCACCCCCAGTCTTCGTTAAGACATGCATCAAGGAGAAGGAAACTCTGATGTAAAAACCTATGGTCTACTGTACACTCTGTCCTTTGCCAGTTATCTGCATCGACAAAGATTAGCAGTAATTGCAAAATGTGTGGTTGGTGCTACACAAAACCTTCACCACTATAAGCAAATTATCTGTGTTGATTTCCGAGCAATTTAGTTGTTGTGGCGGAAGCTCGTGCGTCGAAATCGACGGGAGAGTCTATCATCATATATACGAGTGTTGGTGGGTGGGGGTTGGATAGAAAGAGAAAAGGAGAGAGAGAGAGAGAGAGAGAGAGAGAGAGAGAGAGAGAGAGAGAGAGAGAGAGAGAGAGAGAGAGAGAGAGAAAAGTGAACATACACTTACTTCGTACCGGTCACTGATATTTAACACCAGGGTAAGGTTTTAAGTTGCTGAGCAATCTCAACTTGAATCACATGCCTCTTCTAGCTCCACCGGAGGACTGTGATGCAGCGAGATGGCCCGTTTGTGCTTTACACGTCTCACTCAAGTTATATCTCCCCCCCTGCCCCACCCCCTTAAATAAATAAATAAATAAATAAATAAACTGAGTAAAGAGTGTTCTTCTTCCGCAATGCCTCACCCACTTTTTTTAAGGAGCCGCTACAGCTATCCCCACTCACCCCCGCCCCGTGTTAAAGAAGTCATGCCGATCCTTTTCCCATCTGCACTTTAAATAAGAAATTCCTAACTTCCAATAAGACAAGCACTTCCTGATAGTAGTTACTCGATTTTATTTATTTACTGATAAGAACCAAACAAAAGAATTTGTTTTGGGGAAGGGGTCAGGAAATGTATAAACACGTTCACTTAAACACCACACCGGTCAATGCTTTATGCCTCTATAAAGCGGCCATTCGCCCATTCGTATTCCATGAGTATCGTTTCAGTATCTGAGCTGGTGCACCAATCACTAGTGATGAGACAATTCCAATACAAGTTCCGATTCCGATATAATTCCTGATTCCGATTCTTTATAAATCTCTAAATATTTAACTATAAAGTTCTTTTCTTTTTTTCTTCTCCTGGTTATTACCGTAAAAATATGTGCTAAATGTGCACATATTTTTTCAAGTGTAAAATCACACTGGGGGGCGGGGGTGATCTATAGGTTTTAGTTTTACTGGTAGTTTACAATCAATGAATATTGATTATTTTAGTCAGAGTTGTGTTTTCCGTGATTTCAAAACAACACCACAGACTACATACGGATTCTTTACTGTTTTTTTTTCTTCAATTAAAAAAAAGAAAAAAAAGAAAAAGAGTATGTAAAATTCTGAGGATGGAGTATATCTCCGAAATATTAATTTTAAACAAATTAATATTTGTTTATTTTCATAATATTGCGTTGTAATTTGGCTTATAAACGTATTTAATATGTATTTTATTTTATTGATTATTTCATTATTACTACTGGCAGTGGAAGATGTTGTTTCAAAACAAAATCAAATAAAAAAATAATTAAAGGAATCGTTTTTGGCATCGGAAAATAGGCACATTTTTTTTTCCGAATCCAATACTGATTCCAATATCTCAAAAGTTTCCGATTTTTCTGATTCTGATTAATCATCCTAACATATTTTTCCCAATTTTAATACAATTCTTAATTCACGGTTTTGATACTCTCGCATGCAAGCCAGTTCTTCTCTTTCTTTCATGCTCTCTCTTTCTTTCTCTCTCTCTCCCTTTCTTTCCACGTTCTCTTTCATATGTACCCGATTGACCTATTCCAGGTGCTATCGTCGACCCCAGCTACCGAGTTTAACAAACGTCAGCAACTTAACCCTGAAACTCTTCTTGCACTAACCAACCTTCACAGCAAAATCACAATTTTTAACATACCGTTGTAGCCCGGGATAAATTGCCTAACAAACAGACCCAGCTACAGATGGCGTGATTGTAGGCGTAGGGAGCAAGGGTTACTTACAAAAACTCAATATTTTTTCAAAATTTGCACGTTCATCGACATAAATTAATGGAAATATGTACTAAGTTTACATACCTACAACTGTAGACTTTATTTAAACAAGAAAGAAACACTTATGCATTTTTTTATGCAACAATATTTAGTGGGATTGTAAAGAGAGTATCCAGTGTTTATATTGAGCAGGTGTGTTCATGCGAGATAATCAATTGTTCGTTAATGTCTATTAATTTTCGTAGTGAAATTAAGTTGATTATAATTAGACAAACAGTATCTTACCTCAATAAGATTTGGCCTCACATCTCAGAAGGATAGTTTTGATTGAGTTGCGACGCATGTCGCATGTTGTTCATTGTCGTATCGAGGTGAAAAGAAAAAGAAAGAAAGAAAAGAGCGAAGCGAAAGGTCAAAAGAAAGTGACTTCAATGACTGCTGTGTCAGATGTCAGATCAATTAGGTAACCTTGTGTGCTGCATGCACGTGCTTAATTTGTGTCTGTGTGTTCGCGCCACACATGAAAAACTGTTATATTAGCTGGAATAAGTTGCCATGCGTCAAGCAAACAGAAGCAAATTGTCCCTCACTCACACGCACTAACAGAACAAGGCAGGCTCTCACACACAGAGTGTCACACTGCCTAATATTCACATATGCCTAATAATCACACACACACACACAAATATACAGACGTACACATCCTTAACCCTCGTGTTTGATATTCAATCAACTTTTTCCTACCAAAACACAAGTTTGTGTAAACTTTCCGAAGTGCACATTTCTTACTACAAGATAGAACGATAAAATTGTTGTTCTAGAAAAGACGACATGATTCCATTTCTGTTTGATGAGAACCTGTTTTCTTTTTTTTTTTGTTGCAGACCATCTACTAATTGGCCAGTTGTATACAAATCCCCAAAACAATATGAGTCTTCTATCATGTCTGAAACTGATACAATGTTCAACGAGCGAGATCGGAGATGCGCCGCTGTGCAACTTATGCTCGCTATTGATCCAAGTTATGACAACAGGACCATTGCCAGCACCCTCAAAATGCATCGCTGGATTGTTACGAATAGCAGGGACGTGACCAGGCTGATAAAAACAAAGTTTCTGGCCACGGTTATAGTCTTTGGTGTGGTTTTCAGTGAGGACCACATCATGCCACCTCACATCTTAAAAGTCAGCTTGAAAGTCAACACTAAAGAGTGTCGTGCTCCCGTGGTGCAATCAGGTGGCCGCTAGCAGACTCTGGGTGTGGCAGATAGACTCGACGCCGGCTCACACGTCCAAAGAGATCGAGGCTTGTCTGCAGAAGGCGTGCTACAACTTTGTACCCTTCTCTCACTGGTCCCTTTCCTCCCCCGACCTGATCTGCTGGACTACTTTCTTTAGTCACAGGTCAAGAACATCACCAACATGACCTCCCACAACACCAAAACCAGCCTGATTGCCGCCATCCGCCAAGTATTCGTCGAGCACCCGTTAGCACTTGTGGAAAAAAGCATACTCCCAGTTCTGAACCCGTATTGAGGTGATGATTGAGGCCGAAGGCGGCTACATGGAATAGATGTCAGCTCTACTACATAATCAAGTTACCCGAATTAATTTTTCAATAGAAGTTTTAAAACAAAATTTGTAATTTTTTTTTAGGGCGACAACTTTATCGTTCCACCTTGTATTTCCATTTTGATGTCCGTTCACGTCTTTTTAATGTGCTTGATAGTCTTCCTTTAATAAACAATTTATATTAATTGCTCGTATGGTTCTTGGTAAATATCTTTCACTGTGACACTCGTCTTAACTCTCGGCAACCTACACCAACTAGTGTAGGTCAGTTCAATAAAACATGTTGTTGTTTTCTTTTTGCTTGACGTCTGTATTTTTTATTTTATTTATTTTATTTTATTTTATTTTTATTTTTTTTTTTTTGCATTTTCACCCCAAACAAGGCACAGTGCCACTTTGATGTAGGGGCTACTATCTGGGACATAAATTGCAAGGATACTATTTAGGGAGTTGAGCAGCATGGTATCTGTTTACATTACTTTATATATATATATATATATATATATATATATATATATATATATATATACACACACACATATATATTTTTTTAAAGTTTTTATTTCAGTTTCGATTCAAGCTGATGCACCCAAGTCATATGGATATATATTTTTATATTTTTGAAATCGCAACTTTATAATTTATAAAAATCGATTGAACATTAACTATATCATAATATAAACGAAATCTGCAAGAATTAAAATATATTTAAGCGTACTTTATGACCGGGCATTGCCGGGCGTTCGTGCTAGCTTAGATAAATACTTTTGCAGTTTTAACAAAAGAGCTACAATAATATCAGAGCGTCTCCATTTACACTGAACATCTTCAGAATGCCAACATCAATATATTACATATGGATCAGGCCCTGTCGGTGGGGCATTAGAATACGCCGACTGCCCCTCTGCAGAGGGTAAAAGTCCCTCAATGGGGGTCCTGGATATGACCTTAAACTATATCCAGTGGTGAGGCCCCAGCTTGTGGGCTTTGGGGAGTGTGGAGTCACCCTTTAATTCCCATTGCTCCCAGGTCCACTCTGACCCGGAGTGGTAGTACCTGTTAGGGTCCCAATTATGGGTTAAATAGAAACCAACGTGAAGACAATAAATATATTCTATTAAAAAAATCTTTGGATTCGGCATTGAATAACCCGAAAAGGGTTGATATGCCGTAAAACAAAAACAACCAACCAACCATATGGATCAGTCCCTGTGGAATTTCTACAGGTACCGCTAATTTATAATAATTATCCGATGCCAAAAACGATTTTTTTAATTGTCTTTTTTTTAAGTGCTATATATAGTTTTGTACCATTAAAAAGTTATATATAGTGATTTAAAGGCTATGAGGGTTTTTTTGAAGCATGAAAACAATGTTACTTTTTGTATTAAATATTTTATTTTTTTATATTTCAAGCGATCCTCCGCTCTTGGTCAATATAAAAATATAAAAAATAAAATATCAAATACAAAAATTAACATCGTTTTTCATGCTTCAAAAACCCCTCATAACCTTTAAATCACTATCCTAGAAGCATACGTGGACTTTAAACATTATATAAAATCGGAACTTTCGGAGGTATCAGAATTGATATCGAAGTCAGAAAAAAATTGTGTCACTTATCCGATGCCAAAAACAATTTTTTTAATTGTCTTTTTTATTTTGTTTAAAGCAAAATCTTACGCTGTTGGATGAAAAAAAAAAAGAAGCCTTTCTTTATGGTATAAAGTTTAATCGTAACCTGAAATTTTTTTTTTTTTTTTTTGCGGGGGGGGGGGGGGTATCAGACTACCGTTCTCATATTGAGTGTCATTGTTTCGGTCGCTGTATTTTCTCCGACCTTTTTAAGGTGTATCTTGTTAAACTTGGGAATCTGTCTGTGGGACTCGAAAATCTTTCTGTCCAACTCGGGAATCTGAACATAATTTCGAATTCATTTAATTCATGGGGTAGCAAATACCCATGGCGTAATGGATAGAGTGCTTGATAATTCAGTTCTAAGTTACGTTCAAAATACAATTACGAATTATTTAGAACTTCTGACGGAACGAGAGCATGTTACTCCCCCGTGGATTAAATAAAGGGCTCCTCCGTTTCAAATCCGATGCAGAAATATTCCCGAGTTTGACAAGGTACACCTGAAGAAGGTTGGGTGTTACAGCGAAACGTTGTGAAAATAACACTCAAGATGAGAACAATAGTTCGTATAACCTAGATAATACGAATTAATTGTAATTGTTTTCCTTTTTTTCTTTCTTTCTTTATATTGAGAGAGAGAGATAGAGAGAGAGGGAGGGAGAGAGAGAGGGAGAGAGAGAGATAGAGATGGGAGGAGGGAATGGACTGAAGAGTTGGGGGTAGGCGAAAGACGGGGATGGAATTTAAAAATTCTTACACACACTTTTTTTTTTATTTATTTATTAATTTTTTTTTTTTACATAGGCATCACCACATTATCAAGGCCAAGAGGCCACTCAAGGATAAGGGTTAAAGAGTGTACAGTAGAAATTGGACAATATAGTAATCATTAGTAATGAAAATTTGGTAAATTTGATAACTTATATGGAACGGCTCATCAAGAACTTATTTACGTTAGACTTGAACACAACCATATTGTAGTCAGCCGGAAAGCAGGAAAACGGAAGACAATTCCACAGGCGTGCAGTTCTAAGAAAGAAGCTTTGTTCATGGAATCTACGTTTAGGTTTAGGCACAGATAAAGAGTCAGGGGAATTATTGATAGTGTTTACAGCTAGACGAGTGTTTCTTGTGAAAGATTGGCGAGGGGGGACCATAGATTGAAGCTCAGTCGAACACTTTCCATGAAAATAACGATACATCAGAGACAAACTCGCAACATCTCTTCTGTGAGATAGAGGTTGCAGCGAAGAGAAAAGGACTTCTCATACGAGGCTACGAAGTCTATTTTGAACTCTATCAAGGCAGGACAAGTCCTTTCTAGCAGCTCCTGCCCAGATGTGGCAACAGTATTCCATCCTTGGACGTACCTGGCTCTCATATAGATAGAGAATAGCATCAGCAGTGAGATATCTACCGGATCGATAGAAAGATCCCACCATTTTTCCAGCGGCCTTGGCAACAGATTTGATGTACGTGTTCCATTTAAGATCAGGAGTAATGGTAAAGCCAAGAAGCTTGTCAAAACTTGAGGCCTCCTGAAGACGAGAGCCATTCATTTCAATTGATGCCAGATGTGGATCAGAATGTTGATGATGTAAAGAGAGAAGTTTGGTTTTAGATGCATTAAAAGTAACCAGCCACTCCTTACCCCATTGTACTACGTGCTCAAGATCAGAAGAGAGAGAATTGGAGAGAACTTGGTCGTTTACTGTCTTAGATGTGCTACCATAAATGGTAGTGTCGTCAGCATAAATGTCTACAAATGATGTAAGGATGTGATTTGAAAGATCATTAATGTAGATCAGGAAAAGAGTTGGGCCCAGGATGGACCCCTGAGGGACACCGGCATTAATACTGTTAGCTTCTGATTTTTGCTCCTCAACTACTACTCTTATGAACCTATCAGAAAGAAATGATTTAATAATTGAGAAGACATTTCCAGCTATACCATAGCTAGAGATCTTATGAAGTAAACCTTTATGCCATACCCTATCAAAGGCCTTAGATATGTCAAGAGCAATTGCCCTAGAAAGGTTGCCTCCGTCGAGAGATTTGCTAATCCTATGAGATATAACTGTAAGCACATCTGCTGTAGATCTAGCAGAACGGAAACCATATTGAGTGTCACTAAGAAGGTTACTTTTGTTAAGATGGTTGATTACTTCTGTATTTAACACAGATTCCAGCAACTTACTCATGACGCACAGGAGACTTATTAGCCTGTACTGAGAGGGGGATGAGCGATCACCTGAATTCTTAAATACAGGGCATACTGATGAAATTTTCCAGGGAGATGGGAAACTATTCTCCTTAAGACAACGTTTAAACAGTTTTGTAAGTATGGGCGCTAGTTCAGGTTGAAGTTTTTTGAGTACTATAATTGGAATACCGTCAGGGCCAGTTGCTTTACTGGAATCAAGGTTTTTGATTAGCTTGGCAACATCACGTACAGATATACGTATATCACATAGCGTGTTATCTGATACAGGAGGAAATATTGGGGGTTGGCGGCCTTGGTCGCAAAGGGTAGAATTAGCTGCAAAGTTCTTGACAAAGAGTTTGGCTTTGTCTGATGCTGACGAGATTACCTCAGGTCCATTGATAATAGTTGGGATGGAGCACACGCTTCTGTTCAGGATTCTGTTTGCTATTTAACTCTTCCTTTTTACCTGGAACAAAGTGTAGTATCTGTTCTGCTGCTTCACTTATTCTATTCTGTCCTCGATCAATGAAGAAGAATTCCTTCCAGACTGAGGCAATTTAAATTTTTGTTTCAATCCAGAGTGCCCCCCCTTTTTTTGGGGGGGGGGCTGATAGCTGGAAATGTTCTCTCAATTATTAAATACTTTCACTCCGATAGGCTTATGAGAGTTGATGGGCAGAAATTAGAAACTCGTAGTATTAATGCTGGTGTCCTTCAAGGTTTGTCTGTGTGTGTGTGTGTGTGTGTGTGTGTGTGTCTTCGTTTCTTATAGACCAATTAAAAAAAAATTCACATGAAGATACTTGATATGGCTAGGAGTTGTTCATACACAGTTTTTTTTTTGGGGGGGGGGTGCATTTGATATTTGATATATTTTGATAAGTATTGAAAATCGATAATCAAAAAAATTCCCGATTAAAGAAAGAATCCGATTTTTCCCAAAGTTCTATACAACTCTAACATCACAAGTAAATTTGAAAAATTTCATCACCACACAAGCAGAAAGGCCTAGACTATAAGATTAACTGCAGATTCTTTCATAAGACAGATGTGTTTGAAATGAATGTTTCTTTTTAGAGCCCAATTTAATCATGATACTTGACTTTTGTACGTTTAACTTTTATTCAAGTGATTATGTAAAAATAATTTCATAAAATCAACAGTAGATTCTCTACAGTGCAATATTAGAACAGGGGACGTTCGAAATAAATATTTCTGTTCAGAGTACAATTGCATTTTTTTAAACTCTAATGCAAGCCATTATTTACAAATAAGTTCATAAAATCAACAGTAGATTCTCTACAGTGCAATATAGACTACAATGTATTGTGAATTAAGTCACTTTGGGGAGGCATGTGAAGCTTTTTTTCGGTACACTGCAAGGTAGAGTTCCTAACCAGAGCAGGCAATCAATCGATTTGATTTAGAGCAGGCAATCAATCGATTTGATTTAAAAAAAAAAAAAAAAAAAAATGGGTGGTTTCACCGATTTCAATGGCATAAAATATAGGAGGGTTGAATATTTGTTGATCCTCATTCAATCCCGGACAACGTTGGGTTTCCCTGCTAGTTTATTATATTTAAAGAAAATATTAAAATAAAAAATCAACAAAAAAAAAAAAAAAAAAAAAAGAGAGAAAGAAATCGCGGAAGATAATTAACCGGAGGTCGGCAAATTGAATAGCATCGCTTATTTCCTGGTTCCACTAAAATATTATGCGTTATCGTTCCTAGTGCAAATAAATAAAAAGCGCTTCTACATTATAATAACGAAAAAATATTGGATTTCAATTGAAACAAATGGTACCTACGTAATTATCAGGTCTCAAATAGTAACATATCCAAAAATTACGAAAAACAATAAAGTAGAAAAATAATCATTAGGGGGAAAATTTTGTAAAATAAAGCGAAAAAAAAAAGAAGGTAAGTTGACAGGGGAGATAATTCAGTTCTATTGCTTACGTCACGTAATGAACTTAATTCAAAATGGCGGACAAATTTTTATTCCTCATCTAAATTTTATCGAAAACTGTTTTTCATTACTAATTATTTTCCTACCTTATGGTTTTCCGTAATCTTTGGATATGCTACTAATTTCGACATAATTGCGTAGGCGCATTTGTTTTACTTGAAATTCACTATTTTTTTTTTCGTTATTATAATATAGAAGCACCTTTTTTTTCTTTTTCTTTTTTAGGATTTTCAATTTAAATTCAATCTTTTCGATATCTTGGTTATTACGTTGTTAGATACAGAAGGCCACGATATTAGGCAGTCTTGCAGTTAACCCGGCAAAGTCGAAAGTAAGTTCGACAACTCAGTATTTATACCGTCAAATTATGTGTTATTTTGTTAAGAAAATTATGTTGAACGAACTTGAAGTAAGCACTTGATTAAATAAAGTAAATGAACAAAATATACATTTTTATATATTTATAACTATTTATTTAACAGGAAAACGAAACAATTTTTAGAAAGTGTATTATTGTCTTAACAGAACAAAATATAATATATATATATATATATATATATATATATATATATATATATATATATATATATATATATATATATATATATATATATATATATATAAACTGCAACTTTGTGGTGTGTAAAATTTGAAATAAAATATTTTAAAATATCTAAATGTTTAAAAAAAATATTTGAAAACATTAATAATTCATAATATCGTGATTTGTCGGTTTTATCCTCAAATTAAAATTTAAAAAAGAATTAAAATATTTTTTAAAACCCGTGAAACTGCTGTGCGTAATAAAAGAAAAAAAAAATATTTAAATAATGTTTTTGATATTTTTTTTTATTAAATATTAATTGAATATTTTTTTATTTTATCTTTTAAAACTTTAATAATTCGTAATATCGTGATTTGACGGTGTAAATACTGATGTGGCCCTTCTAGAATTGTCGAACTTACTTTCGCGTTTGCTGGGCCCAACTGCAAGACTGCCGATATTTAAAAAAGTTTGAATATTTGAAATCAATGCTCTGATCCCCATCTGGCATCAATTGGGATGGATGGCTCTCGTCTGGGTGAGGCCCCGTGTTTTCACAAGCTTCTGGGTTTGACCTTTACTCCTGATCTGAAATGGAACACGTACATCAAGTCTATTGCCAAGGTCGCTGGAAAGATGGTGGGATCCTTCTACCGCTCCAGAAGATATCTCACTACTGATGCATGCAATTCTCTATCTATATAAAAGCCAAGTACGTCCAAGGATGGAATACTGTTGCCATATCTGGGCAGGAGCTGCTAAAAACAGCCTATCCTGCCTTGACAGAGTACAAAATAGACTTCGTGGCTTAGTGGGGGATGCCCTTTTCTCTACCCTGCAACCTCTCTCCCACAGAAGAGACGTTGCGAGCCTATCCTTGTTTTATCGTTATTTCCATGGCAGATGCTCGTCTGAACTCCAATCTCTGGTCCCCCTCGCCAATCTTTCACGAAAAACACCCGTCTAGCTGAATCCACTGTGAAAAATTTCCCCCACTCTATATCTGTGCCTAAATCAAAATGCGGATTCCATGAACAAAGCTTCTTTCTTAGAACTGTACGCCTGTGGAACTCTGTTCCGTCTGCCTGCTTCCCTCCGGACTACAACTTGGATATCTTCAAGTCCAATGTTAACAAATTCCTAATGAACCACCCCCTTAAGTAAACACTTCAGCAAATCTCCTCACTAACGTAATGTACTTGCAATAACCCTTATCAAGGCCCGGAAGCCACTCAGGGATAAGTGGTGATCACTGTGTAAAAAAAAAAAAAAAAAAAAAAAAAAGTACAGAATAAAAAAAAAAAAAAAAAAAAAATGTTTAGAACGCACCAAATAAACTATTGAACTGACTTACTTTTTGTGTTCTGGGCGCAAGGTGTATTATTCCGAAATGACGAAATGCCTTTCCACTGCCAAATGGTTCAGCGACAAATTCTACCTTAAGATTAAGCTTTTTCTATTTAAAATCCTGTCTACGACCGAATTAGTCTGTACGGATTTCTTTTTATTCTTCAAAAAAATTCTAAAAATCAAACAAGGTTTTGAGATTGACAATCAGTACAAAAAAAAAAAAAAAAAAAAAAAAAAGCGATCTAAATAAATAATAGATAAATCGTTCAAAGAAAAGGGGTCGTCTCTACCCTCCCCCCCTCGAATAAAATAATGATAAACATTTTTCCTTTTTATTTTTTTCACACGTACGAGTAACGAACCTTTAGGGACGAAAGAATCCAAAGTTCATCCGCCGTTTATCAGCGGCAGTTTTGATGATGAAGAAGAAAAGAAAAAGAAAACCTGATTTTTTTTTTTTACTTTATTTTATTTATTTATTATTTTGTTCGCCGAAAATAAAAGACCATGAATATTGAATAACGGCCAGGAGGTTTGTGTGAAAAAGTTGACAAGTTTAAACAATTGCATTTGTAACTGGATACAAGCTAATATATATATATATATATATATATATATATATATATATATATATATATATATATATATATATATATATATATATATATATATGATATATTAGCAGTGTCAGAAACGCTATTAAAAATGCGTGATAAAAACTTGAATAATTCGACCTCCTATCTTTCGAAGCTTATAACTACTTGAAAAATGTAATTCAAACCCTAGTTTTTTTCTATTAAGGGAGCAAAGACCAAAAATTTAAAAAAATAACAAGTTTAATGGCAAATTATGCAATATTTGTTTTGTTTTTGTTTTTTTAAATCGGTTTTCTTTAAGATTTAAAGAAAACCATGAATTTTAACTTACATCGGGATATATATATTCCAAAAAATCACTCACCTATAAAAAAATACTAATCAATGGGTACTTCCATTCTTCATTGTTAAGAATTTATCCATATTTATATTTTATATTCCATTTCCTTTTTAAATAAAATACTTTTTTAAGCAAGGATTAAAAAAAACGCGACATCAGATGTATTTCACAGTTGAAATAAAGGGAGACAAATGTCTGCTTTTCTTCAGGTTGACATCTTCGGTGGCTTTAAGCGCCAGAATTAATGTCTCTTTCTGTTGCGTGCTCTAAACAAAAGTTAGTAAATATGGGCCACCGTAGGTGAAAATGATCCCATTTCACTTATCAGTTTTTGCCGTTAAAAAAAAAAAGCAGTGAAACTTTTTTTAATATCTAAAAAAAAAAAAAAAAAAAAAAAAAGCATTGAATGAAATAGAAAAAAATTGTCGTAATTATATGAAATTTTCTGGACAATATAACAAGATAGCAAGGTTTCACTTAAAAAAAAATAAAAAAATTCAACGTGGTTTAAAAAAAAGGGTTTTAAACTTTGGCCTTTACAGGTAACTTTGCAAATAACTTCTTTTTTGTTTGTTTTAAATTAGCTTATTTTATTTATTGATCTTTTATCCCCAATTTGTGATACATAAATTTGATGTGAGAAAATTAATTATTTACTTTTTAATAGACATTTCAAAATGGGGGGGGGGCTGAATTTAAAAAAAAACGCTTGTCTAGAATATTATATTCGGTTTATTGGAAAGAGCATAAAATTTCACATTGACCCTGAAAATATCTTTAACATTGAACCAATAGAAAAATTTTGATAGCTTTTTAAAGTTTAAAAATTGAAACAAATTTAAATCGTAAAATTCAATTGATTTCATTACGTAAAAAAATGTCTGCATGAACGCGCGCAGGCACTTTGTAAGCACTGTTCTTTTTTTTAATAAAATAATATTTCTATTATTTTTTTAAACAACTTTAATAGTTTATTTTGAAAGTATATTCCATGAAGAAAATAAACAACCCACTTTAAAAAGAGAAATTACGAGTTTTTTTTATATTTTATTAGCAGTTTTCTGTTAGGGGTGTCAAAAATTCCCCGAAAAATTCTGATACACCTAGTTATGTGTGTGTGTATATATATATATATATATATATATATAAGCGAATATATGTATGTATACATATATGTGTGTGTATACATATATGTGTGTGTGTGTATATATATAACTTTATTCGAATAGCAAAATTTTTAAATAATGAGAAAGAAATGAACCATAATCGAATGTTTAAAAAAGATAATACATAAGTCGATTAAAAAAAAACAAAAAGTGAACACTGTTTGGAATGTAATAAAATAAAAAAAAAGTCGATTAAGAGAAAAAAAAAAAAAAAGAAAGAAAAAAGAAAAAGTCACGAAATGCAAAAAGAAACGAAACCCAAGGCGCTTTTTGTACAGATGGACCTTTTCAGGCATATACATCTATAAAGAGAAATAGATTTTTTTTTTTACACTTCGCGAATCTTTTGTTAATCGACTTATGTATTATTTTTTTTAACATTCGATTATGGTTCATTTCTTTCTCAATATATATGTGTGTGTGTGTGTGTGTGTATATATATATATATATATATATATATATATAACTACTTCATTTACTCACATAAAATTAATATACGAAAGTATAGATTTATGCGTAAACTTTAAGTATTTACTTCAAAAGTGCTCAATCCGTAGGTAGAGCTAAAAAAATAAAAAGCTAAAAAATATATATGGCGATTAAGCTACACTGAATATTCGGCGTTTCATCCACTCTAGGATTCCTCAGGCTTATGCGTATAAGCCTGAAGAATCCTATAGTGGATGAAACGCCGAATATTCAGTGTAGCTTAATCGCCATATATATTTTATAAATTACTATATATATATATATATATATAAAAATCAATATATTTTTTTCCCCAATTATCTGGTCTGACTATTCCTCGTCCCACGTTATCTAGTCCGGCGTTGATCATCGAAATCGTATCACTTGTATTAAGCAAGAAAAATAAATAATTCAACGGCTGTTCCTTAAGTTGGAGAACAACAGTGTATTCTCTATTTCAAGTGATTTGGGATTGTTTTTTTTTTTGGTTTTTAAGTTCTGGATGATTTTACTTGGTAACAGATTTCCCAGCAGAAGATGCCTTGCATTTTTTCCTCGCTTATATTGATCATCTCTGTGGCTTCGCACACAGAAATTATAAATTAACTAGCGGGACCTGTGGAAATTCCACAGTGGACTCTTTCATGTGTAATATATTGACATTCTGTGGATGTTCAATGTAAATGGGGGCGCCCTGATATAGTTGTAGCACTTTTGTTAAAGTATTTATCTAAGCTAGTAGGGACACCCGACATAGCCCAGTCGTAAAATATGCTTGAAGCGAGGTGCTCGCTGGGCAAAACAACAAACAGCTCACTTAAAATTAATTTTTCAAAAAACATTAATAAGAAAACAAATATTTAGAAAAATTAATTAAAAACAAATAATCAGACTTGGCTTGTTATAAGAGGTGTAAATTTATTTGCCCTGGTGTATCACACTCGTGTTTATTTTGAGTCCGAAAAAAAAGAAGAAGAAATCCTTCCCGACTGGTCAAATGTTTTTGGCGTTAAGTTGGAAAGAAACGATAAATTAATTTTCTTTAGAAAAGCCGTTCGGGTAAGGAGCGGAGTGAATAGATGTTTTTCTTTTTTTGTGTGATTTCACCATTGGAACCGGCACAGGGTGTGTCACGCACAAGCGACAGAGCGTGGCAGTAACGCGTCTTACTCCTCTGGTGTTCGCGAGCAAAAAGAAGGTAAGAGACTCCTCGAATTTAGCGCCACAGCTTTTTTTTGGAGCTCTCCGGAAACGGCGAATGTTCAATGTCACTGTCAAAATTAGTTCCGGGGTAGACGCTACATGCTTAAATATGATATTTTAGCTAGCTATAATCGAAACCAAAACCAAAACTTATGAGAAATTCTTGGTAAAATTATATATTACAACAAATGGAAGGTCATCTTCTATGATATAAATCTCACCTGTCTGTTTAAATGTATGTATGTATGTCTGCCTAAAACTTTCGACAGAGGTGATGGATTTTCACAAGATTGGTATCGTTTTGAAGCTCGATCCTTCGGACAACAAATATTGAAAAATTGGCTAAAAACATTAATTCCTTCAACCTCAACTGGGCACTTTTCTACAGGAAAGGGGTCGCTTTTTTCGCCGATATTTTTGAAAGTCATTCCCTCTTTGCGATTGACTAGCCTTAATTTAAAACTTCGCCACTTCCGGTTGTGCGATGGACGCAACAGCAAAGACGTCACATTTTTTTTTGTTTTTTTTTTATATTCTTTTACTCTTTCATGGTACAGGTTTGAGCCTACCTGTCTACTACTACTTTTTTTTTGCTTAACACACACTTCCAAACACCCGGGAAGCGCCAGGCACCCAGGCTAGTCTATATATAAAAGACAAAGGCTTTTTTCAATTTTTATTCATCTCCTCAGAATAAAAATAATCAGCAAATATTTTTATTGGTTTTCACTTTATTTGCTAAAAGCAATAAATATAGATAATAAAATGTATTAAAGTTTTTAGTCGCATGCAAGCGACTCTATAAGTCACTCTGTCGGTCTGTCCATAACACTTTTGTGCTTGGCCTTTTTGGTTAAGATCAAAGGTCTGTTGTTAATACATGCGGTTCTTAGCTTTTTAGGATTTTCTTGACCTTTTGACCAAGATCAAAGTGTATCCTTTTTGCAAAAACGCTGGAGTTTTCATTAGTTAGTTTAGAGTCCACAGAGTGAATGAGGTATTGTGGTAAATGTTGCCAGTCAAGAGTAAAGTCGCCAAAGACTCCAACTTTTACTTTAGTTACAAAGACCCTGCAACACCCCCTCCCCAGATCTTATAGGGCCTTGTGCCTAAATTTGTTTTGTCTTTTGGAGATTTTACTTTTTTAAATTTTTTAAATTTTATATTGGAATTTTTTTAATTGTAATTTTTTCTTTAAACGAAATAAATTAAATATGAAGATCAAAGTGTAGTATCTGTTCTCACTACATGCTGTACTTATGTTTGTAACTTTGTGATATAAAGTGGGGGATCACTTTTCTGTATTAATTTAATGTAAAATGATCACCCACTTTACAACCAGTCAGTCTCAAAGCCATTCAAGTCATTCTCTAGATCATTCAATTTTTTTTTGAAGGATTCCAGTTATTTTTTAAGCATTCAAGTCATTCTTAAGGTCATTCAATTCATGCTTAAGTTCATTAAAGTCATTCTAAGTCATTTACTTTTTATTTATTTAAGTCATTTCAGCCCATTTTTCGGTCATTTTAGTTTATCTTTAAGAATTTCATGTCAATCCTACATTCACGCATTCATTCATTACACGAGAGCATGCGACTAATGGCTATTGGCCGTGTTTTTAAAAACATTTAAGATACATAGAATAAGGGAAATGGACATTCAGCCAGAAAAAATTAGATTTGCATACCAGTAGATATATTTCATTTCATTATTATGAAGTATAGTTATTCTTTTATATCAGGGGTTCTCAACCGGGGTCCACATGGACCCCGGGGGCCCATGGAATATTTCTGGGGGTCCACAGGTAAAGAATTATTATCACTCTAATTTAGATTATTATTATTATTACTTATTATCATTATTATCATAATTATTATAATTATTATAATTATTATAGTTGTTGTAGAATACTTTATTTGCATTAAATTAGTTTTCATTTAAAAATAAAGCTTAATTTTATATTATTTCTTTGATTATTAAAACCTCAAAATTTATATGTCATACAAAGCTAAGACTGTAACATCATCTGTGTATAGATACTCCCTCAGCCATTTGTTTATAAAAATGGTACTGTAGCGATGGAAAAGTCGTGACGTGTAGAGGCTTGAAATGCTGGAAGCATGTAATAACTGATCTCAACGACCATCTTCAGTGTCATGCCTGCTTGAGTGTGTGAATGCACCAATAGGACTAAAAAAAAAAAAAAGAAGTCATTTTTGGGCTCATGGATTTTAGTTTCTGAGGGAGTGGCACTCGTCTGACAAGACGTTGCAATCATCATCATATATATATATATATGCAATCCGCCCGGCATTGCCCGGTCATAAAATAGGCATAGACATGTGTATGCGAGTATTATGTTTTTTTCTAAATTAATTTCTTGTAAGTAGTGTCACATAATCGCCGCGTTAGATTATGTGCATTTTTTTGTTTTAATTATCACCGAGGCAAGAGAATTTATAGAGAAAGAGAAGCCGAACCTGTATGATGGAAAGAGAGGGCGTAGAGAGGATGAGAGAGCCAAAGAAAAGGCTTAACCGGTCTCAACACTTCCTCCACCTCATAAGGATGAGTCAGCCATTTGATAATGTCACGGGATAGTGGCACACTGCCTGACCCTTTTTGGTTCTGGGTTGCTTACCGCTAAAAATGGAGAGAGAGAAAAAAAAAGAGGCAAGCAAAATTTGGATGAAAAATGACTAGTTGGCCAGTTGTGTACAAATCCCAAGAGCAATAGAAGCCTTCTATCATGTCTGAAAGTGATACAATGTTCAACGAGCGAGATCGGAGATGCGCTGCTGTATAATTTATGCTCTCTACTGATCCAAGTTATGACAACAGGACCATTGCCAGCACCCTCAAAATGCAAATCTGGACAGTTCAACGCTTGAGTGCACAGCTCAATGCATCGGACAACCCATGGTTATAGTCTTTGGTGTGGTTTCAAGAGAGGGCCACATCATGCCACCTAACATTTTCCAAATAGGCTCGTACGTCAACACCAAAGTGTAAATGGATGTGCTGAAGAGGTGATCCCTTGATGCAATCAGGTGGCTGCTGGCAGATCCTGGGTGTGACAGCAGGATTCAATGCCAGCCTACAAGTCCAAAGAGACCCAGGACTTAGCTTCAGAACGAGTGCTACGATTTTATACCCTTCTCTCATTGTCCCTCCCCTCCTCCTCGACTTGTACATGCAGGACTACTTCCTTTAGTCAAGAAAAACACCAACATGACCTCTAACAACACCAAAGACACCCCGATCGCTGTGATCTACAGAGTATTTGACGAGCTCACGACGGATCTTGTTGAAAAGGCATGCTCCCAGTTCCGAACCTGTATTGAAGCAATGATTGAGGCTGAAGGTGGCTACATTGAATAGATGTCAGCTCTACTACATAATCAAGTTACCAGAATTGATTTTTTCAATGAAAGTTTTAAAATAGAGCTGTAGTGTTGTTTTCTTTAGGGTGACAATTTTATCGTTCCACTCTGTAAGTTTTCATTATAATACCTTTACTTTATATAGCGTCTCAAGAGTTTTTTTCCGCCCTATCTAATCGTTTAAATTAAAATCGTTTTAAAACAATTATGTATTCTTTTCAGAACGCTGAATACAAGATGGAAAAAAAGCAAATCACACAATTTTCTTATTTCAATTCAAGCTAGGCTGAAAAATTGCTGAAACAGATCACAATATCAACGAAGCGTTTGGCCCAGGAACCACTACTGAACACATAGCAAAATGGTGGTTTAAGAAATTTTGTGGTGGCAACGCGTCTTGAAGACGATGAGTGTAGTGGTCGGCCATCGGATGCTGACAACGATCAATTAAAAGCCTTAGTCGAAGTCAATCCATGCACAGCTGTTCAAGAACTTGCTTCTGAATTTGACGTAACATATACGATTTCCAACCACTTGAGACAGATTGGAAAGAGGACAAAAAAAAATTGATAAATGGGTGCCTCACGAATTGAACGACAACCAAAAGAAATGTCGTTATGAAGTGTCGTCTCTTCTTTTACACAACAAGAACGATCCATTTCTTGACCGGGTTGTGACTTGGGATGAAAAGTGAGTTCTTCACAATGACCGGCAACCCTCAGTTCAGTAGTTAAATGCCAACGAAACTCCACAACATTTCTCAAAGCTAGAGTTGCACCAAAAGAAAGTCATGCTGACTGTTTAGTGGTTTGCGACTGGTCTTATCCATTAGTTTTTGTGTTTTTTTAATGCAGGGGAAACTATTACTCTCAACAAATGGATGAAATGCATCAGAAACTTCGACAACAATACTCAGCATTAATCAACAGAAAATGCCCAATTCTCATCCATAACAATGCTTGACCGCACATTGCTATACCAAACCTGCAGGACTGGGCTATGAAATTCTGTCTCCTTCGCCATACTCTTTAGATTTCTCACCTACTGACTATCACTTTTTCAAGCATCTCAACAACTTTCTGCATGAGAAATAAAAACGTCTTCAGCGACTTCATCGCCACCAGAATGCAAGATTTTTACATTACTAACATAAATACATTTGTTTTGCATTGACAAAAATATGTTGATTTTGATGGTACTTATTGTGATCCAAAAATTTTTGTTTGAGCGAAGATATGTTCATCTGAATTTAAAAGTTAAAAATTGCTAACACTTTCTTGTCAACCTAATAGATAATATTTCCTCTGCCCCCCCCCCCGTTTTTATTATATAGTTCTTAATGTAACGCTGTACACATTTACACGTAGAGTTCGTCACAAAGAAAAAAACTGAACTCACTTTTTTTTAAATTTTCGTCTCCGCTGTGACGTCACCCATGTGACTCGAACGTGTGTTTCTTCCGTCAAGTCTTAAACACCTTTCTCCAAACCCTTACTTTGCCGAACACCTCTTCCTTTTGTCCCTGCCGTGACATCACATTGTGCAGCCAGCTTCGTCATTTGCATGTTATACGCTGCTGCTGCTAACACAGATTCCTAAAATACCTTTATCTCCCCCGCAATAGAAGCGTTAGGTCTTCTTCCATTTGAGCCAATAATTCACGCAAGGTTCTTTCTGTGGAGCATAAAATATTTCACGCTTCTCAGATTCAAGTTTAGATGTACCAAGTTTTAATTACGTCAACACTCATTTCTTGCGAAATCAACAAAATTAAGCAACACTGCTCGACTCCCTAAAGATATGGTCACAACTACACAGGGTTTGTACAGATTTTCACTGTTCAATTTTAAGGACTTTTCAAAGTTTTTCAAGGACTTCTCCAGGCAAAATTCAAGTTTTCAAAACAAAATTTGGGATTCGTTTTACAATCTACAGCAATTCGAAAAAGTGGTAAAAAAAAATCAAATTTACAACAAATAAATGTTACCATAATCAATAAAAAATTACTTTGCAATTTATTTGCATTTTTTTTTGTGTTTTAAGTAGTTTTAAATGTTTTTTTTTTATTTCATCTCAAATATTAACTTTTTTTTTTATGGCTTTTAATTTCCAACCAACCAAGATGGCTGCCGTCTTGCTCATTTTTTTTTTTTGACCCGGCCAGTCTAATTTTAAATTATCACAATTTTTTTTTTTTTTTGGGGGGGGGGGGGGGGGTCGCCATTGGAGAGTTCTAGTATTTTTTTTTTTTAGGTGTGTGGGTGGGAGTGGGGGAGGGTAATTTTATTTATGGCAGCCGCCACTACTCCCTCCTCCTTGCGACCCCCCCCCCATCTATATGCCTATAAATTCGTTTTTCTTTTGTGTGTATTGATATTCATATTAAAAACTCTCTTTTCTATTTATTGAAAAAGAAAATACAATTTTGTTATATATGAGCTGTGGAATTGCATTCACTAGCAAACGATCTAGCTAATTTGCATATTCTTTTGACATTCATTTTAATTAATTCTCTATTAGTTTATTCGGTTTTCTAATGGGATAATCATCTTTAGTTAACTATTACGTGTAATTATATTCATGCAGATATTCTACATGATTTATACTTGCATAATATTTGCGTAAAAAGTTTACAGTAAACACAAAATTGTTTCCATATATATTTATGTATACGTATATATTTTTGTTTAACAAAATTTGCCTACCAAACTCCTCCTAGAGTTTTTGGTCTACAGACATGAAACTTTATATATAAGGTATTTGAATCCATGCAAAAATTTATATTTAGGTTTTAGCCCGGAAAAATCTGTGCAAAAGTGAAAATTCAAAAAAATGAAATTTACCAATGCCGGCATTACGAATGCATAGTGTAGTAGCTATTGGTTCATGTTTTAATTTTTAGCCTTGCAGTAAACATGTTTTCATAGCCCAGTCATTGATGGCAGAGCCAAAATAAATCGTTAACTGAACTGTTTGGTTTCGATTCTCGGTGGTGGCGCATGAGTTTTTTTTTTTTTTTAATACTTTTTAAATCACTAATATATATTGCATCCAATCTATCTATCTATCTATCTATAAAAGTGAAAATGTCCGTCTTTTCTCTATGGTTTTTAAGGAAGACTATTATAGAGAAAGGCATTACTTTACATATTCACACTTTTTAATATATGCATATGCACATAACCTTATGAACAGTACATAGGGCCCGAGCGGAACTGCTAGTTAAATTATAAATGAGTACAGAAATAGAAAGAGATTTTAATCTTTATAACAAAACTACCCGAGGTAGTTTTGTTAGAAGTGGATGTAACTCTTGCATCCACAATAATACGATGCAATTTCAAAACAATGTATTTCGGTTTTATTTTCAATATTCAAAATATCTTCAATGGTATTTTTATTAATACAGTTAAACCCATATATAAGAGACTACTTTCCCAGGTTCCTGCAGCCCTCTTATATCTGGATTACACTGTGCATAAACACAGGCTCTAATTTAGGACCAGAGAAAATCTCTCTTATATCCGGTTTTCTTATATCTGGGTTACACTGTACTAAAATAAAAAAATAAAATCGTATATCGAATTTAAATTTTTAATATTTCAACAGAAATTTTTTTTTTTACTGGACATAAAAGAATACGATTTTCAAGGCCTTTCAAGAAATTTTCCATATTTTCAAGGCTTTTTCAAAGTAATAACAGAAATTTGCCTTTTCAAGTCTGCACAAACTCTGTTTCATCTACGTCCTGGATATGACCTAAAACTATATCCGATGTTGAGGCTCCACCTTGCGGGCCTTGGGGAGTGTGGAGCCACCCTTTAATTGCCATTGCTCCCAGGTCCACTCTGACCCGGCGTGGTAGTACCTGTTAGGGTCCCAACTATGGGTTAAATAGAATCTGACTTAAAAAAAAAAAAAATATACTCCATTAAAATTGTTCCTCAAAATAACTAGATTCGGCATTAAATAACCTGAAAAAGGTTGATATGCCGTAAAACAAAAACAACCAACCTGTTTCATCTAAGTGATAATATGTCTTGTGGAAGAGTTTTAAAAAAAAAAAAAAAAGAAAAAAAAAAGCCACTGAAGAAAGAAAAGTGTGGTATCAGTTCCCACATTGCATCGAGAGGTACCAACCATAAACTACAGCATTTTCTATTGATTAAATGGCAATACAGCAGCCCCAGAATTTTACAACTGCTTATATGACAACCTCCTTGGCCTATCAGGCAGATTTACATCAACCAAGATAAAACGTTTACCTTCAGCATCCTTATCAGTAATGTAATAGATTTACTCCTATCATCTTCACGTGCAGCAAACACTAACCAACAATTGGCTCATTGACGTTTCTGAATTTTTGAGATGAGGATTGGTTATTCGTATCATTTGGATTCGTCGGACTACTCTTCTCATTTTGAATGTCATTTTAGTGTTTTGATTGATGTAACCTCAGGCCTTCTTCAAGTGTATCTTGTCGAACTTGGGAATTTGGATGGAATTTCAAACGGAACCCTTTATTTACTTCACGCGGGATGGCATGTTCTTGTTACGTCAGTCATCACTGGATCAAGGTCTTAATTCGTAATTGTATTTTTCGGTCGCTCACACTGAGGATTTGAACCTTCCACCTTCAGAAGAATATCACTTTTACAATTGATTTTTCCAAGTATTCTAACCACTGCGCCACGGGTTCTTGCATTCAAAATTCCCAAGTTCGACAAGAAGAAGATCTGAGGTTACATCAACCGAAACGTTGTGAAAATCACACTCAAGATAAGAACAGTAGTTCGAAGAATCCAAATAATATGAATAACCATTCTTCATCTCAAAAATGGCTCGTTGAACAGCATTTTCTTTGACCTGTCAAAAAGATTGCTCTTTTAAGACGAGAAATAATCGAGAGAGCAGGAGAAATGAGTTATGTTGTGCATATAACATGTCGTGCATATAATGTGTATACAATACATTTATCTCAGCATTGTTTCCTGTTATCCTAAACTTCTTGCCACTAGAATCAAGCAGTGCAGATTCAAGAGAAGTGAGGTTGGAAATTCTGCAACTCTTGCTTCATAATTATATGCATAGCCATCCTCACAGGGGTATATATCGCCTCTCAGGAGTGATTAGAGGATATGAGTGATGTGAATATTTAATACGCATATGTCATACGTAAAAAAAATGAAATAAAATGACTTGTCGGCATCAAAGAGTGGATGGTGGTTCAATGGTTAATGATGCGAGCTGACACCCTGGGTTTACCAAGTTAGAATCCAGTTCGTTCCACAGAAACAATTTCACTTAGAGATGTTGGCAACCTTCACCTGGTCTATCCTTAAGTACCCGATATCCTTCAAGAAGGAATTTTTGATAGAAAGATGTCAGGGGGAATGACTACCAACAAAAATCATCATCATCATGAATAATGCGCAACAAGAACAACAACAAGCATCATCAACATCATGAATAATGCTCAACAACAACAATCATCATCATCATGAATAATGCTCAACAAGAACAAAAATCATCATCATGAATAATGCTCAACAAGAACAAAAATCATCATCATGAATAATGCTCAACAACAACAATCATCATCATCATGAATAATGCTCAACAAGAACAAAAATCATCATCATGAATAATGCTCAACAAGAACAAAAATCATCATCATCATGAATAATGCTCAACAAGAACAACAATCATCATCAACATCATGAATAATGCTCAACAACAGCAATCATCATCATCATCATCATGAATAATGCTCAACAAGAACAAAAATCATCATCATCATGAATAATGCTCAACAAGAACAAAAATCATCATCATCATGAATAATGCTCAACAAGAACAAAAATCATCATCATCATCATGAATAATGCTCAACAAGAACAACAACAAAATGCTCAACAACAAGAACAAAAATCATCATCAGTAAGTAAATTTATTCAATTTTAAAATGGTGAAAAAAATGTAATTTATTCAAGTGAATTCACTTGAATAAATTACGATAATTTACAGACAATCGAATTAACCCCCCCAAAAAAACAAAAAAAAAAAACAAACAAAAAAAATGTTCAGAAAGAAAGTTGAGAACATTCTCAGACAATAGCTTTTTCTTTCTTTGTTTTATTTTATTATTTTTGTTTCTATATAGAGGCAATTTGTATTTTTTTTTTTTTTGTATGTCACAGGGCGCGGCCTCTAGGTCTTCCTCACTTTTTTTTTTTTTTTTTGACTTTTCACAGCTAATTGTGCCAAAAACAGGCACTGTTATATATATATATATATATATATATATATATATATATATATATATATATGTCAGTGTTCAGGGTAGGATCCAACATTTCCTTTGACAAAATGCAGCTGTGTTCATAATATTTCTCCTCCAGCTTGTCAGGGAGAGAGGGGGTGGGGAGTGAATCAGGCAGTGGAAAGACGCTGGTCAAGCTGCTCACAACTTCACTTGGAGGAGATTTTTGATGAAAGGTCAAAAGTTCGAGAAGGAATACAAAACTAAAAAATATTATTGAATCTGCTTTTTTTTTTTTTTTTTGCGAGATATACATTTTATTTAGGTCAAACTGAAAAAAAAAAAAAAAAAAAAAAATCAAGACTTCTCCCACAGAATTTGTCACCGATTGATATTCTAGGCTACCAATCATACAAACTAGTATTCTAACACGCAATCCTGTAAGAAAATTGTATCACTGCAATTTAGTTTTAGAGAAGATTTTTTTTTAAATTTTTATTTTAACATGTATTATTTGTAGAAATTTATGACTCTATAATTCCTGATTGCCGAGATGTTTCATCCGAAGAAAAGTCTATTGGCCAGAACATCAAGAAATGAGGTTCTGACAAAGCCAAATGAGACTAGGAAGTCTAGCCTACGTCCTAATAAGACTGCACAGACAAAAACGTAGGCACATAACATAAAAATATCAAGGAATGTCACTTTTTTTTTGTTGATTTTTTTGTTTTTAGGGGAGGTGATAGCCATAGTAAAGACCAGAAACAAAAAGAGGAGAGATAAAAATTAAAGAGGCCATCTACACACACGCACAACCACGCATACATTAAAAAAAAAAAAAAAAAAAAAAAATCAACCAGCATTGTCCCAAAGAGACCAACCAATGGGGTAGAGAGAAAAACACATTCAGCTAATGTCACAGCCTCTTCTTCTGCCACCTAGTCCCTCCCTTCCAACCCCCCCTTCCTGAGACCATTGCTCTATCCCAACCCCCATCTCCACCCCTTTGACAGAGTCCGACTTTTGAGACTCTCTGCTGGATGACATTCTGTCTAGTCAAAAGATGACGAAAGAGATACTATTACTGAACTGTGTGTCAGAGAGTTGCAAAACATGATCTGCGTCCGACTCTTAAGCATTCTTTCCGTTAATATAACGTTATTCTTTGTAGTTCTTTATATACTCTTGGCAAGAAAAAAAATTTTTTTTTTTAAAAAGATTAAACTATAAAACAAAACACAAAGCTAAACAAACAATAAAAAAGAATCATCCAGAAATCATGACCAACTTCACAACAATCACAAAACGCAAATACACGTCTTCATTTTTAACAAAAAAAGTTTGATTTGGCCCCAGTATTTCATTCTTAGATCACGTCTTTAAAAAACAAAAAAGAAAATGTGTACACGTCTCGGCACATTTTTATTGACTGCACTTGCAGCATTATATAGGACATCTACTCACCTGATTAATATTAAGATTTTATCAAAGGAAAGGCAAGAATAAATGGAAGCAAGGGAGGGAACTCTCCTCTCTTTCCCTATATACTTTCCTCTCTTTCTTTTTTTTAATGTGGGTGGGGGAGGGGAAGTATAACTCCCCTAAAAATGAGCATTCTGAATTGCTTCAGTCTAGCAGTATCTCAGAGAATAGATACTACACTTTGATCCCAGCAATATTTTACAGACAAACAACGATCATTCTCACATTTTCTTATATGCCACTTCTTTTTTTTTTTTTTTTTTTTCCAATTCAAAAATTATAATATTTTAAAATTACTGCTGAGAAAAAGTTTACGTAAAAAGTAGTATTAGGGCAATATGTCAATTTTGCGGATAAGGAGAGAAAAGAATTCATTGGCTATCTCTTTTTTTTTTCTTTTTTTTTTTTTTAAAACTCACAATCAACTTTTACGCAAAATACTATTTTTTTTTTTTTCTTTATTCAAGTTATACTAGAGTTTATGGCAGGCATAACGAGACAAGAATTCACAAAGTCTGGATCTGGATTTTCTTATTAAGAATTATAAGAATTCAAAGAAATGGATTGATTAGGTTTATTGTTGAGAATTCAAATATGTAAGTGTGTTTCTCAAACTTTCTGCAAAGGTATCATCTCCAAAGACGACATCACAACACGCTCTTTTTATTTTTTTTAGTTGACAGTGTTGAATTCTTACTCATTTTTTTTTTTTTGTACATTTCACAGTTCTTACAAAATCTATTGGCAATCATGCGGTGTAGTTATTAATCGAGAAATCGAAAACAAATAAAAAAAAAAAAATACTTGCAAAATCGACCGTCATTTTTTATTTACTTGTGTTTCGCTAAGTAAAAGTGACAATAACATATTGATAGATAATAAGTTTTACAATCAGTTTCCACACTTTAAAATTATACAGATCGGTAGAAAATTTTAAAAAGTTGTTTGTTGTAATTTTTACATTTCTAAATTTTTGAGATAAGGATACATTGTTCATATTATTTCGATACTCTCGACTACGGTTCTCATTTAAGTGTCATTTTCATGACATTTCGATTGATTCAAACTCTGACCTTCTTCAGGTGTATCTCATCAAACTCAGAAATCTGCACAAATTTTGAACGGAGTCTTTTATTTAATTCACGGCGGTAGTGTGCTCTCACTCCATCAGCTGTAACTGGATAGAAATCATAAGTAATTTGCGATTGTATTTTTAATGCTGCAAGGACCCGTGGCATAGCGGATAAAGTACTTGGTAAAATTCAGTTGTAAAGTTACATCAAAACATCTTCTGGAGGTTGAAGGTTCAATCCTTAGTACGGGCAACACTCATAAATCCAATTGTTAATTAGTTAGGACTTCTACCCAGTCACAACTGACGGAACAAGAGCATGCTACCCCCGTGGATTAAATAAAAGGTTCCGTTCGAAATTCTGTGCAGATTTTTGAGTTTAACAGAAATATTCCAGAGTTGGACAATGTAAACCTATAGAAGGTCAGAGGTTACGTCGACTGAAATGTTGTGAAAATGACACTCAAGATGAGAACCGTAGGCCAAAGAATTCAAATACAAAAAATTGTCATCCTAAAAATTCAGAAACGTAAAGACTACAACAAACTACTTTTACCAAAAGACAAGAAAATTTAATTTTCTACCGACCTGTATAATTTTAAAGTGTTGAATTTGATTGCAAGACTTATCTATTAATGTGTCATTGTCACTTTTACTTAACCAAACATAAATAAAAAATGAGAGTCGATTTTTTTTTTAAAGTAAATAGTCGCTAATTTCAGATAGTAAAAAAAATTTTGCCGCACATATGGAAGCGACACCCACTGCCTGTAGTTTTTTTTTTAATTTTAATTTTTGTCTTTTTTCAATTTTTTTCAGCGGATTATTAACGAATGGCTGCTAGTCTACTAGATTATCAAATATTTTTTTTTTTCAAAGTCAGTATTTAAATATTTGTAGGGGTGCTCAGTTTCTAATGCAACGTTCTAGTAGATCGAGCACCTATTTTAGAACCATTCAGCGCTTTTTTTGGGGGGGGGCAAATTTCGTGAGTTTAGCCTTTTTTTCGGAGATTATTTTAAAAAGTAAAATGAAAAAAAGAAAAAAGGAAAACAAACAAAAGCTAAACTGCTTAAAAAAGGCTAAATTCGCAAAATTTGGCCTAAAATCGTTGCGTGGTTTAAAAATGAGTGATTGATTTATTAGAACATTGCATTAAATCTCTCAACACCCCCTACAAATATTTAAATATTGACATTAAATTTTTTTTTTGATAATCTGGGAGATTAGAGTCCATTCGATAATAATCCACTGAAAAAAAAATAAAAAAATAAAAAGACAGGGGAAGTACTGCTTCCATGTGTGCCAAATTTTTTTTATTCGACTACTTAGCCTAAGTCGGGAGGGGGGGGGGGAAGGTGCCAGTTGGACTTAGAGTTAGTGGTAAAGAAAATCATTTTCTTTAATTCTATTGTTATTATTTTTTAAGGAATTAAACAATGAGAGAAATACATGTGTCATCCATGTTAGATTGCTTTACAGATATAAAAAAACAAAAAATAAAAAACAGTTTCAGAACTATGAAACTATACAGGTTGGTAAACACATATGTTCTTGCGTTTGGTAAATTTTATTTGTTGTACATTTTTTTTTTTTTTTTTTGATTTATCAGTTGTAAACTATACTGCATGAATGCCAATCAATTATCTTTTCCCTCCAAATTTTCAGACTATTCTGGTTATTGGCAAGACTAATATGGATTCAAATAGCAAAGATCTGCCCTGCCTCGAAAACAAAAAACAAAAAAAACTAACCCTAGAAACCATTTGCGACAATTAGTACTAATTACACTTCCCGCTTCACCTCATATACCTACATATACTTATCTAACATTTAGAATGAGATTCACAAGAAAAATAAATATATAACAATAAAAAATAGACATTTTTTTTTTGTTCAAATCAATATCATTTGGAATTTTAAATATGCAATGAAGAAATAAATTTTTTTAAAGATTTGAAAGTCAAACTATGCGAAGGAAAAATGTTACACTTTCTAACAATTCTTATTATTGGGTAGATTAACACCTTCTGCTGAACTATGTGCTTAAAAAAAAAAAAAAATTTTTTAGGTGATAACATGAAACTCTGAAAAACTTGACAGAAAAAACTTGGCAAAAAAAAAAAAAAAAAAAAAACTTTTTTTTTTTAAGGTGATTACATGTGAAAACCCTTAAAAACTTAGCAGAAATGAAAAAGAAAATTATTTTAGAATTTAGAGTGAAAGATCAGTTTTACATATTAAACGTAATATAAACTGATTCCCCATTCTGGGCCATTCTAGTGTTCTGAAGCACTTAAACAATTTTTTTTTTTTAATTGCTATGGGAGATAAATTTTTGTGTGTGTATGTGTGCATGTATGTTTTGTGAGGTGGAGGAGGAGGGTGTACCTTTTTTAGACTATTATGTGTTCTTTTACGACCTTGCCACGTGGGACTAGTTAGCAGGAAATTTTTTTTTAATTATCTGCCCTAAAAAGAATGGCTTGGAAATGAAGGAACAATTTTGCATTAAATTTATATACAAAACTGATCCCCACTTTAAATTCTAAAATAACTGCCCCTTCTTCCACCCACCAAGTTTTTAAGCATGCTCACACACAATTGCCTAAAAAAGTAAAATCTCTTTTTTTTTTTTTTAAGAAGGGGGAGTGTGTTTAGTGGAAGATGTTAATCTACAAATTTACCATGGAACGTTTCTCGTCTACATAAGTGGTGTTTATATTAAAATGATTATACTAATAAGCCTCAATTCTTTATTCTAACTGTAGTTTTTGTCCGTGATATCTACTGCACCACACGGTAGACTACAAGAGGTCAGCACAATGGATATTTTACAAGGGGGCAGAGATACAAACACTTCACATTTATTAAAAAAATACTTTAAGCATTTTTTTTTTCAATCTCCACTCATACACATTTTTATCTGTCTTGTTTAGCCCCTAAAAAGGGGCACATCTTAAAGCCCCATTAAAATTCAAGTCAGTCGACTAAAATAAATTGATTGCTGCAAGTGTCATTTTGTCACATTTGTCACAGTTGAGAGACACAAGGTGGTTTTGGAAGAAACAAATGAAAAAGTCTATATATATATATATATATATATATATATATAGATAAATAAATTTTTTTTACCTAATAAAAATAAAAAATAATTTTACGTCTCTTGGAATAATTCATAGATGTAAAAAAAAAAAAAAAAAAAAAAAAAAAAAGAAAAAAAAAATATATATATATGTATGTATAAAAAATGTGAATAAAAAAAATATTTTAAAGTTATTTTTTTTTCCACAAAAAAAAAAAAAAAAAAATGAAAAATAGGAATAGAAACAAAACTAAGTTTTTTTTTTTTTTTTTTTTTTTGACAAAAAAAATCAAAAACAAAAAAAAAAAACAATGACAAAGCTATTAGGATGATAAACGGACAGATATACAGATGGACAGGTCAAACTGCAAGAGGATGCAGAGTTGTGTCTATTGATAGAATCCCTGGCTATAAATGATAATTAAAAGGCCAGTTTCCACAGCCAGTCACGGAAGAAGTTGTAAGAAGCTGCATTAAGCTAAGAATTTACCAAGTTCCGCATGCGTATCATTTTGTTCATCTCTCGGCAGAAAGTTGTTATTAAGGGAAGAAAAAAAAAAAAGTGTGGTAACACTTTGGTCTGCATTTGGGTTAGAACTATTCACATCCGTCAACAGAGAGAAACAACACAATATATACAGACGGAGGTAGGAGCTGAAGACTGCCTACATCTCCACCATCAACTCTGTAATGTTGTTTCTAACTCGTCTTTAACACTGTCTTCTGCTTGTTGTTTTGCTAAGCCTTCTACTTTTGTTTCTTTTTCATCATTACCTAACACGTCGGCGTTTCTCTCTTTTATTAAGTCATTCTTTTTACCGTTTCCTTCCAGGTGGGTATGTGTATCGTTAGCGTTGTCACCTTCCCGGTTATCGGTGACAGTGACGTCAGCATCATGTTGTTGTTGTTGTTGTTCTCCTTTTTGGTCGTCATAAGCAACGGTGTCATCGTAGTCGTCTAATGTTGCTGCCGCCGCCGCCGCTGCTGCTGCTTGTGAGTTGGTGACATGCAGGACTACATCACAGAAAGTTTGCAAGCTGTTGGCTGTCCACTTGTCCCCTGGGTACACACATGGATATTCACAGCTTCCTATAAATGAGTCTGCGGAAAGATTAAGAAAAAAAAAAAAAAAAAAAAAAAAAGAAAAAAAAAAAAAGAGAACAGAATTAGACATGCTGTGATGCAATCGGAATCCCGCCCCCCCACAAGCATTGTGAAGGGAGAGGGAAAGAAAAAAAAAAATATGACAAAAGAAAGGGAAAATGGGTTTATTGTCAGAACAATGGATAGGGAATGAACAAAAAAAAAAAAATAAATAAATAAAAAAAAAATAAAAAAATAAAAAAAGGAACACAAAAGAAAGATAAAATGGGATTGTTGATCAAGGTATTACAAACAAAAGACTAAACATAAAAGGTAAATATATTTAAAGTTGGCTTATGGACAGTTTTAGATGCAGCCATAGGTTTTGCAACACTTGTGAGACAATTGACGGGTTTGCAATGGTTCATGACCATCTCAGATGATAATAGTTGCGAAACTAAGACTGTTGAAGACAGATCGTGGCTTGGACAAGATCGGAAAGCTTTAGGAGCTTGAGATGCGGAGATGATTTGATCAACCAACGACAAAAATGGCACACTCAGAGTCCAACTGACCCCGACAGAACGTGTTTTCTATGGTTTTTTTTTGTACCATTTTATTTTTAATTGTGAACCAGTATGTGCTCCCGCGGCAAATGCCAATGTGAGAGACGACGACACGGCCAGAAGAGAAGACAAAGGAGAAGACGATTAAGGAAACAATATTGGGGACAGTGGCATCAAGCGGAGGACTAGATGGTATCGTAGTGTCTGTTGCACTTGCAACAAACATTGTCACAAAGTACAACTACCACAGATGGGGTTGTTTCACACGTTATACAGAGAGAAGAAAAAAAGACAACATAAACCTAAGCACTGAACATTTACAACGATAAAAGACATTACTGCAGGACTGCTTCCCTGTAGATTCCGTGACATTAATTATTATTCGAGTGACTCTTGGCCTGGATGAGGGGTAGCTCTCCCCTCACCTCTTTAAAAAAAAAAAAAAAGAAAGAAAAAAAAAGAGAGGTACAGAATACTTAACAAAGGGCCCCCTGTTCTCCTCATCTTAATAGTTTTCTAAGTAACATTATTCAGAAACCCATTCTTAACATGGGGAGAGAGGGGGTGGGGGCTTTGTAAACTATGTCACCATTTATTAAGACCAAGAGCCAACTGAGGATAGCGATTAATGTTACGAAACATTTTTCAGTGAAAATTGATCAATGCATCGAAATAAGTAGCATTACTTGATGGTTTGCAATAAGTACTTGCCTGAATTTGAAGACAACTAAAAAAGAAAAAAAAAAAAAGAAAAAAAGAAAAAAAAAAAAAGAAAAAAAAAGAAGAAAAAAAGAAAAAAAAAAGAAAAAAAAAGAAAAAAAAGAAAAAAAAAGAAAAAAAAAGAAAAAAAAGAAAAAAAGAAAAAAAAGAAAAAAAAGAAAAAAAAGAAAAAAAAAGAAAAAAGAAAAAAAAAAGAAAAAAAAAAGAAAAAAAAAAAAGAAAAAAAAAAAGAAAAAAAAAAAGAAAAAAAAAAAGAAAAAAAAAAAGAAAAAAAAAAGAAAAAAAAGAAAAAGAAAAAAAAGAGGTACAGAATAGTTAACAAAGGGCCCCCTGTTCTTCTCATCTTAATAATAGTTTTCTAAATAACATTCAGAAAACCATAATTATATCTATTTTTTTTTTTTATTGGAATCCTTTGAGATGAGTGATTTGTATATTTAATAAATATATAGACTATGTTGTAGCAATTTATTCTTAACATGGGGTCTTTGCTAACTAGTCTGTACCTTCACCCAGACATTTTTTTTGTAAAGTAAAAAAATAAATAAATAAATAAATAAAATTTTAAAAAAAAATGATTCTTTCTGAATATTCATTTCTTTGATCAATTTTGTGTGAAAAAGTCAACCAATAAGTATTTGTTTACATTATACTTGAAAATAACTGCTTTGAAGTTAGTTCGGAAGCAGCCTCGTGGAATTTTGGAAAGAAACTTTGTTTATGAAAGTTCGGTTTGGTTTTTAGTAAAGACAGAGAAAAGAAAGTTTATTTCTGTGATTGTAGTGTGGTGGTTAAATGATATCAAATGAAAAATATCACATGAACATTGGTTAAATAATATCAAGTGAAAAATATCACATGAATATTGGTTTAATAATATCAAGTAAAACATATCACATGAACATTGGTTAAATGATATCAAGTAAAACATATCACATGAACATTGGTTAAATGATATCAAGTGAACAAAATATCACATGAACATTGGTTAAATGATATCAAGTGAACAAAATATCACATGAACATTGGTTAAATGATATCAAGTAAAACATATCACATGAACATTGGTTAAATGATATCAAGTAAAACATATCACATGAACATTGGTTAAATGATATCAAGTAAAACATATCACATGAACATTGGTTAAATGATATCAAGTGAAACATATCACATGAACATTGGTTAAATGATATCAAGTGAACAAAATATCAAATGAACATTGGTTAAATGATATCAAGTGAACAAAATATCAAATGAACATTGGTTTAATAATATCAAGTAAAACATATCAAATGAACATTGGTTAAATGATATCAAGTAAAAAAAAAATATCACTAAAACGTATGAGAGTAAAAAAGGGAGAATAAAAAAATTAGAATTTTAATTTAATAAGAATGAAAAGCAGACAAATGATTTTCAAACCAGAACAACATAAGACATGACTAATAAACATGCCATGCTAATGTGCTACATATTTTTAAAGATGGAGGTTGCTATGGAAAGGAAATAAATCCGTGCAGTTTTCTTTTTTTTTTTAAGAACATTGCATGTTGCATTTCTTTAGTTTTTTTGTTTTTTTTTCTATGGCCATTATTTCACTCAAATATTTGAAGATTATTTCACTGTCGTCAACTTTATTTTATGAGCGATTAAATTCAAGAAGTTTCGTAAAGCTGTCGAGGACCCTTGTTCAAACTATAAAAATAACATCAACACCACCAGATTCACAATTTCCGAAATATTAAATATTTATCTGGTTGAAATCCTAAGTACCAATTGCATAAAAATAATCTCAATTGGTTGACTATATCAAACTTCAACCAATCAGAACAAGGTTTTCCGTGAGCGCCGGGCAACTTTTCATGTTATCAATTTTAGTGAGAGTGTAAATGCTGTCACTAGTCAGAGCCACAACTTTTCACAGGAATCTATGTCATTCCGATAGCAGTGACATGGGCTTAAGAGTCTGTCACCGCCACGGGTCATACATTCATCTTATGTTGACACTTGCTTCTTCCAATTCTCCCACGTGGTGCATTTTTCTCTCTTTTTTTTTTATTTCCCTTCTCTTCCTCCGCTGTGACGTCACCTCACACACTGGCTTGGTCATTTGCATGTGTTATGTGGCTGCTGCTGCTGCTAAATACACTAGCAGCTCTCTTACAGTTGGGGTTTGGTTGACAGTGCAGAACCTATTAGATTGTAGACTTCTTTTTTTTTTTTTTTTCTGGACCGTATCTAAGAGAGAAAGGTTAGCGATAGATTTACCAGCACCCAGATGTGGCAACAATGTTCCATGCATCGGTGAATGATGGCTTTGTAGAGATAAAGATGCACTCATGCTTGAGTGATTTTCTAGTGCAGTACACAGAGCTGTATCGGAAAAATACATTCATCAAAAGTAATGACGATCCATGCATAATACATCAACCTTAATTACGTTGTGTCAAACAAGCAAAAAGTAAAGAGTTAAAAGAAAAGAGGAAAAAAAAAAGTGTTGGCTTCGTCCGTATGTGTGATGCGGACGACTCGAGAGTGAGAACAGGAGATTAATTTTTTTTTTAGTAGTCGATGATTGTGACTTTTGTTTGCCATGATGCCAATAGCCAAAGGCTACAGCCAGAGTTTTGTTTGACTTTCAAAAATATGTGTAGCAGTTAGTAAACACCTGAAGAAGGCCAAAGGACCAGTTGGCCGAAACGTGGTGAAACAACAACAATTATAAAGATGAGGATAACAGGCCGTAAAAAAAAAAAAAGTGCAAATTATGAAATCCCATCTCAAAGGATTCCAAAACAACAAAAAATACCATTCAGTACGGAACTGACAATGGAAGACCAGATAAGAACACAAAATTGGATTTATGAGACCAAAAAATCCATCCTTGATCGCTCGGGGCCTGTGGCGCAGTGGATAGAGGCATTGAGTTTCTATGGTCCCAGGTGAGCATTGTCTGAAGTTAGCAGTTTTCAATCCTATCCAAAGCCGGCCAGAGTATTAGTTGGTCAAAACGTGGTGAGACAACTATGGTGGGATCCTTCTACCGCTCCAGAAGATATCGCACTACTGATGCAATTCTCTATCTATATAAAAGCCAAGTATGTCCAAGGATGGAGTACTGCTGCCACATCTGGGCAGGAGCTGCTAAAAGACAGAGTACAAAATAGACTTTGTGGCTTAGTGGGGGATGCCCTTTTCTCTTCTCTGCAACCTCTCTCCCACAGAAGAGACATTGCGGGCCTGTCTTTGTTTTATCGTTATTTCCATGGCAAGTGCTCGTCTGAGCTCCAATCTCTCGTCCCCCCTCGCCAATCTTTCTTGATAAACACCCGTCTAGCTGAAACCACTGTCAATAATTTTTCCCACCCTTTATCTGTGCCTAAATCAAAGCGTAGATTCCATGAACAAAGTTTCTTTCTTAGAACTGCACGACTGTAGAACTCTCTTCCGTTTGCCTGTTTCTCACCTGACTACAACTTGGATGTCTTCAAGTCTAACATAAACAAATTCCTGATGAACCGTTCCCTTAAGTAAGACACTTTATCAAATCTCCAATACTAACGATTACTATCCCATTGATTACTGTACACACAATAACCCTTATCCCCGAGTGGCTTCCGGGCCTTGATAAGTGGTGACCATCATGTAAAAAAAAAAAGTCAGTAATTACTAGAGATAAGTTACGAGACTCAGCATCCCTAAACGTGGTGAAACAACAAGTAGAAAGATGAGGATAATAGTCCATACATCAGGTCTGAAGACTTGCTAAAAGCACTACATTTGCCCAGCAAAGAGGTTATCCTAAGGATGAATCGGTGATGCTGGTATGGTCATGTGAAACGTTTTCTGTTGCCTCTGATAGCATCATAGGCTGTTCCTCTCTACATATTGGGTGAATTGTATAGGAGCGTCAGCAGATCTGATAATTCTGGATATCACTCATTCGACAAAATACACACTGAAATCAATACCTTAAGACGGCAGTTCCCAAGCTTTATTAGATGGTGGTACACTATTAAGGTTTTTAAATTTTCGTGACACACCTAACATAAAAAATAAATATTTTCTACTCAAAGCTTTTTTTGCATTAAAAAAAATTAAAAAAAAAAAAAAAAAAAAATTATCTAAGGAAATTTTATTCACATTAATTAACATATCCTATATTCGATATCTGGTATCGTCTTGATATCAACATCGTGTCCGAATTATTCAGCTACAATGCTGATTCCTGATACTTGAAAAAACTTCTGATATCACGATTAATCGTCCCATCACTAATATAAACCATAGAAAAGCTTACCAATTAGTGTTTGTGGAACGTTTAAGTTTCAGAAGTTCTGCAATTCTTGGACTGAGCGGTGTCATTATGATAAAAACATTTATTAAACAAAATGAAATTAGATGGCTCCTAGGGAATTATTTTTGTGGCACACCAGTAATCATGCCGTGGCACATTGGTTGGGAATCACTGCCTTAAGATAATCCTGTACGTTAGGAAATAGCGTTTATGTAAAAATTAAAATTGTTGAAAACTTTCCGAAACAATTTGATATTGTTAAAAAAAGGAATCGATTACGTACATATGTTAAAGGTACTACGGTATTAATATATATTATATATTAATATGTATGCATTATAAGGCTAATTTTCAACTCGATAGTTCGAATTGAGTTGTCTCCCTCTTATTCAACATGGCCGACCAAAATACTACATCTTGCTTCGTCATAAAATTTGATTTTATTAATTAAAAAAAAAAAAAACTATGCAAATCAAAGATTTTTGTTTATTTCATAACCGTGATTTTAAAGAGACACCTAAAAATTTTAATGACAGCAAACCGACTATCCTTTTTTGCATCCGTTGTGCCAAGTGGTGCGATGGATAAAGACACTGCGCTACAATCAAGTCTTCTAAAGGTTGCCGATTCAATCCTCACTACAGGCAATACTGAGAATAAAATAAGAATTTCTTAACATTTCTACTTGGTCATGGATGACAGAATAAAAAAGACTATCACATGGATAAAATAGAGGGTTTAGTGTGAAATTCTATATTCTTAGAGTTTGACACGATATACCAATAGAAAGTTGAAGGTTACATCGGTGGAAGCATTGTGAGAACAAATCCAAGAAAAGAACAGAAGTTAATAATCCAAAGTATTATCATAAAATATTGATACAGTATTATCATAAAATATTGATATAGTATTCTGATAAAATATTGATAAAGTATTCTCATAAAATATTGATAAAGTATTCTCATAAAATATTGATACAGTATTATAAAATATTGATACAGTATTATCATAAAATATTGATAATGTATTATCATAAAATATTGATAAAGTATTATCATAAAATATTGATAAAGTATTATCATAAAATATTGATAAAGTATTATCAAAATGCATTGATAAAGTATTATCAAAATGCATTGATAAAGTATTATCATAAAATATTGATAAAGTATTATCATAAAATATTGATAATTATCATAAAATATTGATAATTATCATAAAATATTGATAAAGTATTATCATAAAATATTGATAAAGTATTATCATAAAATATTGATAAAGTATTATCATAAAATATTGATAAAGTATTATAAAATATTGATAAAGTATTATCATAAAATATTGATAAAGTATTATCAAAATGCATTGATACAGTATTATCATAAAATATTGATACAGTATTCTGATAAAATATTGATACAGTATTCTGATAAAATATTGATAAAGTATTCTGATAAAATATTGATAAACAATTATCATAAAATATTTATAAACAATTATCATAAAATATTTATAAACAATTATCATAAAATATTTATAAACAATTATCATAAAATATTTATAAACAATTATCATAAAATATTTATAAACAATTATCATAAAATATTTATAAACAATTATCATAAAATATTTATAAACAATTATCATAAAATATTGATAAAGTATTATCATAAAATATTGATAAAGTATTATCATAAAATATTGATAAAGTATTATCATAAAATATTGATAAAGTATTATCATAAAATATTGATAAAGTATTATCATAAAATATTGATAAAGTATTATCATAAAATATTGATAAAGTATTATCATAAAATATTGATAAAGTATTATCATAAAATATTGATAGAGTATTATCATAAAATATTGATAAAGTATTCTTATAAAATATTGATAAAGTATTCTCATAAAATATTAATAAAGTATTATCATAATGTATTATCATAATGTATTATCAAATAATTAGCATAAAGTATTATCAAATAATTAGCATAAAGTATTATCAAATAATAAGCATAAAGTATTATCAGATAATTATCATAAAGTATTATCAAATAATTATCATAAAGTATTATCAAATAATTATCATAAAGTATTATCAAATAATTATCATAAAGTATTATCAAATAATTATCATAAAGTATTATCAAATAATTATCATAAAGTATTATCAAATAATTATCATAAAGTATTATCAAATAATTATCATAAAGTTTTATTAAAGTATTATCATAAAGTATTATCCTAAAATATTATCAAGTATTATTATAAAAGCATTGTCATAAAGTATCATCCTAAAGTTAAAAAAGTATTATCCTATGGAATTATCATAAGATGTAATTATAAAGTGTTATAATATATTACTATAAAGTATTATCATAAACTATATTCAAATATTATAAGTATTATGATATAACATTATCATAAAGAATTATTAAAGTATTACCATAAAGTATTATCCTAAGGTATTACTATAAGTGTTATCATAAAGTATACTTAAGGCTATATGAATTATTATTAACGTACAATCAAAAAGAATTATCAAAGTATTATCATAAAATATGGGGTTGCATAGGCTAGAATTTGCTGCAAAGTTCTTGGCAAAGAGTTTTGCTTTGTCCAATACTGATGAAATTACCTCAGGTCCATTGATGATGGTTGGCATAGAGGATACACTTTGGTTCAGAACCCTGTTTGTTATTCGCCAAAACTCATGAGAACCAAGCCGCTGCTCAGCTACTTTAAGCTTAATGGACTGAGCATACAACTCTGTCGCATTCTTTATTCTTTTACAGTGGTTGCTGGCAATCCTAGAGACAGTTTAAGTCTCAGTACATCTACTTTGCTGAAAGCAGTGGAAATTATGGTTTCAGTGCGCAATGACAGCAGTACATTCTGGAGAGAACCACTACTGGCTATCATAAAGTATTACTGTTGTGGTGGCACCCACTCATTTACATATGTGGATAATATTACACATAAATAGCAAGACTCGGTTAGTCTGAGTGTGTGTTTACCAGAAGCCACCGAAGGCCGAGCCGAGAGCAGATACGTTCTCCAGCCAAGACTCTCTTACCTGACAACCATTATGTAAATATACTTTTTCTAATACACTTCTTATTGATCTACCTTTGTTTGTTGAGTCTTCATTTTATTACCTTATACGTTATTTGGTTCAACCTGCAAACATAACAGTTGGTGACGAAGATGAACGTCAAACATAACAATTACCATAATATAAGGTACTATGATAAAGTACTATCAAAGTATTATAAAATATTATTGAATTATAAACATAATTTATTATGAAAGTATGACCATAAAGTAAAGTATTATCATAAAATATTATCATACTTATAATAAAGTGTTATAAAGGGCACTCAAAATATTATCATAAAATATTATACTTATCATAAAGTATTATAAAGTGCACTCAAAATATTATCATACTTATTATAAAGTGTACTGAAAGTATTATCATAAAATATTATTATACTTATCATAAAGTATTATAAAGTGTACATAAAATATTATCATACTTATAAAGTATTATCTAAAATATTATCATACTTATCATAAAGTATTATAAAGTGTACATAAAATATTATCATACTTATAAAGTATTATAAAGTGCACTCAAAGTATTATCATAAAATATTATCATAAAGTATTATAAAGTGCACTCGAAGTATTATCATAAAGTATTATCATAAAATATCATAAAGTATCAATATAAAATATTATCATAAAGTATTATCATAAAGTATTATCATAAAATATTATCATAAAATATTATCATACTTATCATAAAGTATCAATATTTTATGTGATTAAAAGATGTGCATGCTCATGCAATAAAAAAAAAACAACAAAAAACAATACAAAGTTGACAAATGGAGTCGAGGCTCCTTTTAAAAAGATAAATTATAATATTAAAAATATTACAAAGTTAGTATACAGTAATATTGTGTAAATAATATATTCACAAATATAAAACAAACATTATTTATTTATTTTTATTTTTTTTTGGGGGGAAGTCGCTCCATGAAGACACTTGATGTAAGAAGTTCATTATAATAAAAAGAAAGAGAAAGATAGAATCACTTCAAGACAAATCAAACCTGAAAGAAATCCCAACACCAGTGTTCAATCCCCTGGACTGAAAACAGGCTTGCAGAAAAAAAAAAAAATATGCCCCAAAAGGATGGAAGGGTTATAATGTTAAAATATACCAATATTTTAGGAAATCGGTTATTCAGAAAATGAGCAGACCATTTTAGCAATTAAAATATTAGTATTAAAAAGAAATAAAGCTGCAGGAAAGTTTAAAAAGAAAATGATGTGGGGTTGAAGAGGAGATGTCTTAAGTTTCTTCTCCAAATCCAGTTACTGATAAAAGATTGGGTTAGTTGAGGGTTGGGAAGAAATGAATAAGCAAGGAAGGTATTTCAAAATTGAAGGTCAGCGACACTAACCACTTCCTCCGGCCTGTCATCTATGTTGCTGTCCATCACATGGATGGCTGCCTCTCTAATGACCGACTGGGCAGCCCGCAGCCCATTGGGGTCCGAGTCGAAATTATCTTGGGCCTCCAACGCACTGGCATATGACGTTTCTGTACTACTGCTCCCCTTCTTCAGGGGGGACATTTTTTCAGGAGTTCCAGACAGCGGAGATGTGCCTGCCAATGTGCCAGCTTCACTTGAAGTGAGGGGTGCAACAGACTGTGAATCTGGAAGAGAAGCCAATGAATGAGGCCAGGACACACCATAATTGCATTACCCATCCGAAGAACATACGCAGTTCCGTACACACCCACAATCATGTATTCATGCAAAAATAAAGATAATTTTAAACATATATACATAAATACATACATAAAAATAACAATGATTATAAAACAAACTATAATATCTACTTTTGGTGCTGGCTTACATTGGTGATCTTGTAAACTAACGCATTTCAGGTGAAAACATTACATTATGTCATGGCGAAATTAGTATAAATTCCAAAAATTACAAAAACTTATCCAGTAAATGACGTGCTAGTATTTAAAATAAACAACATCAGTCACAATTACGTTACCAGATATCGTGTTTAAAGATGGTGGACCATGAATTTAAGTCAAGGATTATCTCCCTTGTCTCTCATACTGAATTGGTTCCACAATCCTTCCACATAACATAAAACTCAATAAATTAATAAATTTTATTTTTTACTCATATTTATGTCTATATGGATTATTTTTTGTAATTTGTTTGAAATTTATACTAATTTTGCCATATGTAAGTACGTAATAATGTTTACACCTGAAATGTGTTGGTTTAAAAGTTCAATGTAAACAAGCACCCTACTTTTTTGTTTCTACGTTTTTTTTTTCCCACATTAAAATCTACTCTTTTAAATAAGGCATGCAAAACTAAGTTCTTTAAAAAAAAAAAAAATGTGGTTATTATTTTCTAATAGATGTACAACTTGACTTTTTTTTTTTTTTTTTTTAAGAGAAATCGCTCCAGACAAAGCATGAAGCCAATTGATGTAAAGAGTTAGAAAATATACTTCCAGGTCAAAAACTAGCCAACAATAAGTGTTAGATGGGTAGATTCTGACCTAGAAAACAGCAATTCTTCCCTCTTTGTCAGAAACATCGCTCATGGAACGTGAGGACTAAAGAACAAAATAAGAGAAGCGAAAGTTAAGGTAAACTCCATATCCATTTTCTACTCTGCTGTCCTCTTATATGCTTTCTTGTGTGCGCATTAATTTTAGATATCGTAAGCGAATCAATAATACCTAGTGTGGTATTAACTCTCTGCAAGCTATGCTGGTTTCCTTCAAAGGAGGAAGTTTACAGGGAATATAAAATTCACAAATGGTCCATTGCCACATGTATATCCTGGTAATGGGAAAATGTCATACAGCACCTAGCATTCACGAATGGTCACCCATCTGATCATGGCCAGACCCTATGTTGCTTAACTTTAGTGATCTAACGGGAACAAGTTTTTCAACTTGATTATGTTGTGTCAGTCTTATGCCAGTAATCAAATTATATTGATAAGTTAAAAATGAGTACAATATTAACTTCTTGCCTTTGGTATACATTAAAATCATAAACTGTTAGCTATTTACATGTAAGTAGTGTTTCTATTAAATACTTTTTAAAATTTTAATTATTTCGATTATTCAAACTACTGTTCTCATCTCGGGTGTTGTTTTTATGTTTCAATCGATCTAAGCTCAGATCTTCTTCAGGTGTATCTTGTCAAACTTGGGAGGAACTCGTACTGTCGAACTTTATAATCTGCACAGAATTTTGAAAAGAGCCCTTTTATTTAATCCATGGAGGTGGCATGCTCTCATTCCGTCAGCCATGACCAAGTAGAATAATTCACATGTATATTCTTACTATCATTGATGAAATGAAAACCTGTTACTGTCGTGGATTAAATGAGGTGTTCCATTTGAAAATCTGCACGGATTCCCAAGTTCGACACGATATATCTGAAGAAGGTCGGAAGGTCGGAGGGTACATTGGCTGAAACATTGTGAGAATAAAACACTAAAAATGAGAACAGTAGTCCTAATAATTCAAATTATCAATCCTCATCTCAAAAATTAAAAAAAAAAAATCAAAATATTTTTTTAAAAAGTTTATCTTATCTGCCACACACACACACCAAAAAAAAGGGTTTTTTCTAAATATGAAACAATTTCTATCATTTGGATTACTGAAACTTATTCTCATCTTGGATGTTATTTTCACAATGTTTTTTTTTTTTTTTTACATGAAGATCACCACTTATCAAGGCCCAGAAGCCACTCGTGGATAAGGGTTATTGTGTGTACAGTAATCAATGGGATAGTATTGTAGTAATGGTTAGTATTGGAGATTTGATAAAGTGTCTTTACTTAAGGGGGCGGTTCATCAGGAATTTGTTTGTGTTGGACTTGAAGACATCCAAGTTGAAGTCAGGAGGGAAACAGGCAAGCAACAGCAGCTGATGTAACCTCCGACCTTCTTCGGACGTGTCCTATCAAACACGGGAACCTTCTGGTTGAAAATTTATATGGAATTTCAAACATGACTTTTTATTTAATCTAACCCGACACCTGATGAAATGGATAAATTAACAATTAAGTGACAGTTTTCTGGCGGTTGAAGGTTCAATCCTCATTACAGGCGAGGCTAACATCCAACATGAGAAGAGAAGTCCAAATAATACAAATTATCAATCATGGTATTAAAAATTCAAAGATATGAAATCATTCACTTAGAAATTTTAAAAATGAAATTAAAATTCAAAACAATTTGAACTAGCAATTTTTTTGTCATTCCTTAATCTATTAAATTATTTAAAAAAAAAAAAAAAAAATTTGTATTACTTGTTTTGATTGGACGATTTCTCTCATCTTGTGTTATTTCTGCAACGTTTCGGTCGATGTAGCCTTTGATCTTCGTCAGGCATGTTGGTCGTCATTTTAGAAAAAGAGAGATTTTTCTCCTTTTTTGGAAAAAGAAAGACTTTTCGCCTTTCTTTTCCAAAGTGGCTCCCAACATGCCTGACGAAGGTCGAAGGCTACATCGACCGAAAAGTTGCACAAATAACATCCAAGATGAGAACAATAGTTCAATGAAAACAAGTAATATAAATTATTTAGTCATCATCTCAAAAATTAACTTAGTAACTAATCCATAAAAGTTGTAGCTTGTTTTTAAACAATTCAAAGAACACATTGTATGAACCGAACATTAATCATATTTTCTTACTTGTTCTTTCATTCAAAAAAAAAATACTCAAATAAAACTCACACATAACTAGTATAATTAATTAGTAATAATATAAAATCAATTAAAATACATTTTTTTTTAACTTAAAATGAGTATATCAGTTTAAAATAAATTTCCATTTTTGTGCGTTATCTCTAAACACAATATTTCATATTTAAATTGTTCTGTTTTGTAAGAAAAAAAATGTAGCATTCATGCATATGTTAGTCATTAACCTCAATACAAACTGCCTGGTATGTTTATTGAGAATGCCATGGATTGGAAGATGAGATCTTCAATTTGGCTTTGTTTTATCATATATATAGGTTACATCAAAGATTCAATTAAAAAGTGGTGACAGATAAAGCACATGGATGGAAATTTTTCATTTTTATGTAACGAGAGATTTCTTATTTTCTAAAATTCTAATTTTGTTTTAGAAATAGAATAAAATGGGAAAATTAATTGTAAAGCAGATGTTAAATACATGTTAAATAGCATGATTGACTAATTTGAAAAATCATTCTGTAACAATAAGACTTTTAAATTGGAGAATGGAAACTTCGTTTTTTATCAATGACAGAAACAGTTTGTTTTTGCTGACATTTTAAATGGTTCATTTTACCCTTTTAAACAGTTTTCCATTTTACCATTTTAAACAGTTTTCCATTTTACCCTTTTAAACAGTTTTCAATTTTACCCTTTTAAACAGTTTTCAATTTTACCCTTTTAAACAGTTTTCCATTTACCAGCTTATATAGTTTTTCATTTACCATTTTTAAACAGTTTTCGTTTACCATTTTTAAACAGTTTTCATTTACCATTTTTAAACAGTTTTCGTTTACCATTTTTAAACAGTTTTCGTTTACCATTTTAAACAGTTTTTTTTTTTTCATTTAATTAAATTAACAAATATTCTGAAATATGGACTTGAAAATGGTTGAAAAAAATGATATGGTGGATACCCAATGATAACAAATTCTTAAATAATGGTTCATTGGATCTTTAGTTGTCATATGAGAGGTCACGAAAACACTGTCTTTAACATTTATTAAAAAAAAACAACATTTTTTCACGCATAAAAGAGTTCTTATGTCCAGGACATTTTGAAAGTTTTTTGATCACAATTCTTATGAGAGCTGATTGAATTACAGAATGAAAATTGTTTTTTTGAAGCATTGTTTAAATTTGCTTATTGTTTAAATTTGCTTATTGTTTAAATTTGCTTATTGTTTAAATTTGCTTATTGTTTAAATTTGCTTATTGTTTAAATTTGCTTATTGTTTAAATTTGCTTATTGTTTAAATTTGCTTATTGTTTAAATTTGCTTATTGTTTAAATTTGCTTATTGTTTAAATTTGCTTATTGTTTGAATTTGTTTATTGTTTAAATTTGTTTATTGTTTAAATTTGTTTATTGTTTAAATTTGCTTATTGTTTAAATTTGCTTATTGTTTAAGTTTGCTTATTGTTTAAGTTTGCTTATTGTTTAAGTTTGCTTATTGTTTAAATTTGCTTATTGTTTGAATTTGCTTATTGTTTAAATTTGTTTATTGTTTAAATTTGCTTATTGTTTAAATTTGTTTATTGTTTAAATTTGTTTATTGTTTAAATTTGTTTATTGTTTAAATTTGCTTATTGTTTAAATTTGCTTATTGTTTAAATTTGCTTATTGTTTAAGTTTGCTTATTGTTTAAGTTTGCTTATTGTTTAAGTTTGCTTATTGTTTAAGTTTGCTTATTGTTTAAATTTGCTTATTGTTTAAATTTGCTTATTGTTTAAATTTGCTTATTGTTTAAATTTGCTTATTGTTTAAATTTGCTTATTGTTTAAGTTTGCTTATTGTTTAAGTTTGCTTATTGTTTAAGTTTGCTTATTGTTTAAATTTGCTTATTGTTTAAATTTGCTTATTGTTTAAATTTGCTTATTGTTTGAATTTGCTTATTGTTTAAATTTGTTTATTGTTTAAATTTGCTTATTGTTTAAATTTGCTTATTGTTTAAATTTGTTTATTGTTTAAATTTGCTTATTGTTTAAATTTGCTTATTGTTTAAATTTGCTTATTGTTTAAAATTGTTTTTAAAATCGAACCAATGAAGGCGTTAGATGCAATACGTACAATGCAATTTAAAAAAAAAAAATTTCTTGCTTTTGTTTTGTATTACAATTTTTCGGAAATTCTTCATTTTGTCAGAATTTACAGGAATTATTTCATATTTTTCTTTTTTTTTTGTAATTCTATTTCTCACCATGTTGCTTTACGGTCTTATCTAAAAACTTTTCCAGGTGTCAAACATGAACCTAGCTTCTACGAGTAGCTGCCATCCAAAGGTTGGAAGTCTTTGAAGGGTGGTGTCTTCAAGATTCATATCTCCAACCATTGACCCAATTGCCACAATCCAAACATGATGGCAGCTTCCTAGACTTGAAAACCGAACATAAAATAAATTTGGGCACTCTCCACAGCAGGTTTCTATCAACTATGTCAAAAGATTTTTGGAAGTCAATGAAGACTACATAAAGATCTTGGTGCTGTTCAATAACCTTTTCTAGGATCTGTCCGAGGCTAAAGATCATGTCAATTGTTAATCTCTCCTGCCTAAAGCCACATTGTGATTCAGTGAGTACCTTTTCTAGCAGGTACAAGAGTTTATTTTTTTATTTTTGCTATTATTTTCCCTGCTACAGATAGGAGAGATATACCCCTATAAATACTGTAGGGACCACATAAAGAGGTTCGAAGCAATACAACAGCGCCACATAAGAAAATTATGAAAATTAAATGAAACGATCTCATACCAAGTGTTAAAGTACTCAACAGAGCCAACATGGGCAGCATAGAAGGCGTACTCGCTACCACACAACTGCAATTGACGGAACATGTAGTCAGAATGAAAAACAATCACATCCAAAAAAAAAAATCCGTGAACATGTATGGAGAATCAGAAAATTAGTACAGAAAGATTATTGGGCAGAAACTCCGCTACACGGATGTAATAAAATGCCATCTAAAGGCAATGAATATGAAAAATTGGAAATAGCTAGCAACAGGCCGAAGTTGTTGATGCAGTAGCCTTCATAAAGAAAAGGCAGAAACAGAGGCAAAAATACAGGCCAGGTGTGAACAAAAGCATTACCAAGAGTACAACCCTGGTAATTACCCATGCACGACTTGTGAGGAAACTTTCCATATTGAGCATGGAATGATAAAACACCAAAACCCTAATTAGTCATCTTCTGCATGATGATGATGATGATAATACTTATCAGGAGAATCTGCGTGT
>NC_136504.1:106112139-106114639 GCF_053919585.1 Euprymna scolopes
AACAACGTGGAGGTTTCTATAACATAGCGCCATTAATAAGTAAACTGTTATTAAAAGAACATTATTTAACTGTGGACACAGGTTAACTTTCTCACACCATTCAAACACCCCCTGTAATAATTAACACATAATCTCAATCAATAAATTACATAAAAAACACTAATTTCATTCCTGTTACAAACTTATATTTAAATTTCAACAGATATATCTTTTTCCCAATAAGAATATAAACTTGCGTTCATAGTTTTAAAATTAAATTAACGACTATATGACGTCACTAATATTTCCTTCTCTTTAACAGCGCCAGCCCCCCTTCCTTTTTGAATTTCCAACATCAATTTTTCCGTTTCTCTTAAATAGAACTGCGTCACACTGTGCACGTGAAACTTTTTCAAATATTTTTGTACTGGTATATTTTTTGGTTTCTTAATCTCATTCACCCAGAGGAAGTCTCGAAATAAAGACGAAACGTTGGTGAACACATAATACGGTTTGTTCCTTTTTTATTTTCTCTATTTTGTCGGAATACTATTTCCATTATTTTCATCATATATATATATATGTATATATTAGTGTTGGTATGATTAATCGGAATCGGAAAAATCAGAGCTTTTTTGGGGTATTGGAATTGGAACAATTTGAGCCTATTTTCTGATGCTAAAACCGATTTCTTAAATTACCTTCTTTTATTTGATTTTGGTTTAAGAAACATCTTCCACTGCTTGTAGTAATAATAAAATAAATATTTATTGATTTAAACTTCCAGTAAAACTAAAATCTCTAGATTATCCCCTCTCAAGTGTGTTTTTACGTTTGAGAAAATATGTGCACATTTAAGATTTTTTTTTTTTTTTTTTTTCACAGTAACCAGGACAAAATAACACTTTTACAGTCAAATATTTAGAGATTTATAAAGAATCAGAATCGGTAATTGTATCGGAATTGGGGAAAAATATTGGAATCGTCCCATCACTAATATATGTATTTCCAACAATTTTTTTTCTGAATAGTATATGTATGAAAAGATTCAATATTGACATAATAATTTGATTGTTACTGCATAACAAAACAGATATGTAAAAAAAAAAAATTAGCCAAAATTTTTAAATGTTGAAAGAATTTGGGAATAAAAATGAATATTGGATTGTAGTTATACTATTATCATCTATAATATAAATCTCACCTGTCTGTTTAAATGTATGTATGTTTGTATGTCTGCCTAAAATTTTCAACAGAGGTGACAGATTTTCACGAGATTAGTATCATTTTGAAGCTCGACACTTCGGAAAACAAATACCGACAAATTGGATAAAAACATTAATTCCTTCACCATCAATTAGGCATTTTTCTACAAGGAGGAGTCACTTTCTTTTGCCGATTTGTTCAAAAGCCATCCCCTCTTTTTGATTGACTAACCTTAATTTAAACTTTCCAGTTTGGCAATGGACGCAACAGCAAAGAAGTCACGTTTTTTTTTTTCATGTTCTTTTCCTCCTTTGTGGTACGGGTTTGAGCCTGCCTACTACAACTTTTTTTTTTTGCTCAATACACACCTCCAAACACCTGGGCAACGCCGGGCACCCATACATGTTTTTAATAAAAAAAATATATATTAGTGTGTGTGTGTGTGTGTGTGTGTGTGTGTATTAGTAGCGATAGGACGAGTTTAATACCCCCCTGCACCATTCTGATACAATTACCGATTCTGTTCTAATTTTTTTATTCTGATTCTATTAAAATCTCTAAATATTTAGCTAGAGAGTTTGTTTTTTTTATTTTTGGATTACTGTAGAAAACTTAGATAGTATTTGCATATATTTTTGCAAACATAAAATACACTTATTAACATTTATTTAAAAAAAAAAAAAAAACTTTTTTTCACGCATGGGAGAGTTCATATGATCCGGACATTTTGAAAATTGACTGATTTAAATTCTTATTAGAACTGATTGAATAACAAAATGAAAAACGTTTCTTTGAAGCATTGTTTAAATTTATTTTTGGAAAAAAAAAAAAAAAAAAAAAGGCATGATTTTTTTCCAATTCAGAAAACTGAAAATATTTTGAATTTTACAGATGCCCGAATCTGATCAATCGCCCCAACACTAACATATATATATATATATATATATATATATATATATATATATATATATATATATATATATATATAAATAGAAAAGCAAATTTCAATGACTATATATATTATTTTCCTGTATTCACCTTTATGATCGTTTCATCATATACCTAAATAATTAAGGTCTTCAAACAGGTCTTGAATTTTCTAGAACAACGATTCATCAGAGAAAAAAAAGTAAACCAGAGAGCATCCAAAAAAGTTCCAAAGAAACTTTAGAAATTTTGGTATATCTACCTCTTCAAAATGTCTTTCTCACTCAAAAAAAAACGAAAAACAAAACGAAAAACAAATATATATATATATATATATATATATATATATGAAAAATTTAAAGAAAAATCGAAAATTGTTTATGTTCAT
>NC_136504.1:106117139-106147139 GCF_053919585.1 Euprymna scolopes
ATATATATATACACACACACACACACACACACACATTGTTTTTTTGTTTTTTTCTCTTGGAGGATTCTCAGTGAAAACCTGGAGCGTGTTAGATATTTTCTTTTTTCTGACAATATTCTTCTAAGGGAAATAGATTACCTATCATATATTAATACTGTAGTACCTACAACGTACATAAGTGTGTCACAGTTTCCAGATCATAAATTATTCCATTGGGAGATTCTATTTATTAAAAAGGAGGATAAAAAATGATAACATACTACATTAAATTAGTATATAGATACGGTAATTTAATGTTCGTCTCCTTTTTAATAAATAGGATCTCCCGATCACCAAAGATGTAATGTAAAAAAAAAAAAAAAAAAAAACTAAACAAAAAAAAAAAGTTGCTTTTGTGCCGTACATAAAACAAAAATATACCTCCTTGGTCTTCTGACTAGAATCCAAAGGGTAATATCTGTTTTGTCTAAAGATGGTATAATGATATTGGGGGGTTTCCGTTCACGCTGGGTGTCAATACAATGAAAATATCATAAACTCCTGTAAAGATATTAGAGATAAACCGTAATAACCAGATATATTTTTACACTATGTTAACCAGATTACTTAGATAAATACTTTCACAGTTTTAACAAAAGAGCTACAATAATATCACAGGATCTCCATTCATGCTGAACGCCCACAGAATGGCCAGCATATATTATATATATATATATATATATATATATATATATATATATATATATATTACATATGAAAGATGCTGTTGTGTAATTTACACAGGTCCCGCTAGTTATTTTCATTATTCAGCCTACTACTCTAATCTTGATTGATACGTTTACAACGTTTTTGTTGATGTAACCTCCGATTTTAAAATACATCTTGTCGGACTCGGGTAATCTTTCTGTCTAACTCCGGAATCTGCAGAGAATTTTTGAACGGAACTAATTCACACTTAAAATCCTCACGATGCCTAGCAAAACCATATATTACATATGAAAGATGCCGCAGTGGAATTTCCACAGGTCCCATTAGTAATAATAATAAATATTATGATAAACAATTTTTCTCTACAGATTCTTATTGCGATGAATTCAAATTGTCAAAATTAACATTTTAAATATTTGCAATTGTTTATGCATCGACGAGGACGATCGACAATTTAAATATTTGCTGCTTATGTATTTGTTTTCTTGTTTATTTTTTTTGTTAGGTGGAAGTACTTATTAAATTGTTAGGTGAAAGTACAGAATAGTTACAAAACACCCTCCCCTCCCCATGTTAAGAATGGCTTTCTAAATATTTCAGGGGGTTGTCATAGATGCACAAGTACCAAATATTCTAATAAATTTAGTGCGCAGGGGAATGCTGTAATTTTTAAATTTTTAATATATTAGGTTGACAAAACAGTTCTTGCACAATTTTTCATTTTGATTTCAAATAAGTTTTCGTTATAATACTCTTACTTTATATATGATTTTAAACAGCGTTTTTCGTTCCATCTAATCATTTAAATTTCACTCGTTTTAAAACAATTATGTCTCCTCTCCAAAACGTTGAATACAAGATGGGAAAAAGCGAATTCGCACAATTTTCTCATTTCAATTTAAGCTCAGCCGAAAAGATGCTGAAACAGTTCGCAATATCAACAAAACGTTTGTCTGAACACACAGCAAAATGGTGGTTTAAGAAATTTTGTGATGGCGACAAGAGTCTTGAAAATGATGAGCATAGTGATCGGCCATCAAATGTTGACAACAATCAATTAAGAGTCTTAGTTGAAGCCAATCCATGCACAACTGTTCGAGAACTTGTTTCTGAATTAGATGTAACGTATATGACGATTTCCAACCATTTGAGAGATTGGAAAAAGAAAAAAATTGATAAATGGGTGCCTCATGAATTGAACAACAACAAAAAAAAATGCTATTAAGTGTCATCTTCCCTTCTTTTGTGCAACAAGAACGACCCATTTCTCGATCGGGTTGTGACTTCGGATGAAAAGTGAATGCTTAACGACAACCGGCGACATTCAGCTCAGTAGTCTTAACCACTTTTTAAGTAATGAAACATCAACAAGTACATACGTAGGTCAGCCTCAAAAGATAGATATCAACAAAATCTATATAATTAATTTAAAAAAAAAAAAAAAAAAAACAGCTTTAAAACAGTTTCAGAAATTAAAAACTATTCAGGTCAATGAAAAAAAATGAAATGTTCTTGCGTTTGGTGGAAGTTATTTTCTGTATATTTTGTTTGCTTTTTCAGATTTTAACTATACTCCATGAATGACAATATATTTTCAAAATATGCAAATCAGTTCAATCTAATTTGCATAAAAGGCAACAGCCATCTTAAATATATTTTATGATTCCTTAATTCAACTGTCATCACTTTTGTCTTCATTTGCGATAATGGTAAAGAAAATATATATATTATCTACATATCTATATCTAGAAAAGTGAAATTGTGTGTGTGTGTGTACATTTCCCTACCAAACTACTGTCAATTTTCAGTGTACATACTCGAGATTTGACATAAGGGGCATTGAGATTTGGGAACATCTTTTTAATCGGTTTTTGGTCAGAAATTTGGCTGTCAAGGGCTCAAAGTTCACTGATTTGATCCTTGAAAACTATTAAACTCCTCCGCCAATTTTGGGTCTAAACACTTGAAATTTTAGATGTAGATTACCTGGACAGGAGTCAAACATTTTATATATATATATATATATATATATATATATATATATATATATATATATATATAGTCATCCACATACAGCACTGTTTCGCTGTTTCACAGCTCATCAGTGCGGCTAGACAGGCAACTACCTCAAGCCAGGATTGAAACCCGACCGTTTATACGGCAGTCAAGGCTTCTAACCATTACGCTATTGGCGGCTGCTATATATATATATATATATATATTATACACACACACACAAAGTTATGAATAGTACATAAGGCCTGAGTAAAACCGGGCTGAACTGCTAGTGTGTGCATGTGTGTGTGTATATATATATATATATATATATATATATATAAAAAGATTTTTAAAGGTACATAATTTTGAATAAGACTGGGCACAATGTCATTATTAATTGTTTTTTTTTGAAAATGTTTAACTATACATTATTAAAGAAGAAAAATATTACAAAGAAAGGACACCAAATTACACTTTTAAAATATTTTTTCCTTTTTTTCTTTTTTTCCCTCCTTATTGTCTAATTCAATGTTTCAAAACATAAATTAGACAAAAGGGGGTAAATAAGAGGTGGGGTTAAAAAAAAAAAAAAAAAAACTATCGAGACGTCTTTTGGCCAACCTTTTTCAAAATTACTATTTGTTAGAACCAGAACAGACGGCATACGTTTTGTTTAAAAACGAAAGCAAAAACAAATTCAGTGAATTTTTAAAGGCTTGTTTTATTTTTTTTATCTGTATGCAAGAGAAGAGTAGAAGTACACCTAAAACGAGAGTGAAAACTCCTCCCATTTTTTATGACTAAAACCAATAGAAATCAGGATTAAATATTAAAAGATTATGCAATCGAATGAAAACAAATTTCTTTGCTTTAAACAACATTGACTAATATTTGCCATATTTTTTTTTTTAACTACCTCTTGTTAAGTAGGTGAGACTGGGGGATCGTCTTTATAAATAAGACCAAGAGGTTTGCGTATGTGGAGAGAGGGGAGGCAGTATAATTTCATACTCATGTATATTGACAATTTCTTATCGGGGGGGGGGGGGTTGATTAAAAAAATTTTGTTTTTTTTTGTTTTGTTTTTACATTGATTGTTCATTTTATCTTTTTCTTTTTAATCATTCATTTTTCACGCCTTAAGAACTCGACAAACATGTTCATAAATGACCAAAAAAGGGCATGCCAAAAAAAAAAAAAAAAAAAGAGTCGATTCTGAATCAAATGCAGCTGACCAGCTTGAAGTACTGTCGGTTATCGATGCCAAACAGGACGATATGCATATCTATATTCAATTTACAAGGCCTTTTCATATATAGAGAGAGGACCAACTGATTTCCTAGACAATAATATTGTCTGACATTGCTGGCTTTCTGTTTATCCTCGAACCAGTTAGTTTTAACAGAAGGGATTGCAAAAAAATCCGAATGGCCCAACAGTATTTCCCTTTGCAAATGGAAAATTGCTAATATAGGGAGCAACTTGTGTCAATGTTTTTGTACCTTCCTACATCCATGATGGGACTGGCAACAAACCTTGAACATGTAACAATGTCCATAGAGGAAAGTAAGCGATCAAAATATGCCATCTTCAACAGATTTGTATTCCAATTGGTCGCTGTAGAGACAAGCAAGGTGATGACACCACCTGCCACACAGGAATACCTCGATTTATTAATGCTTCACCAGGATCATCTTTAATTAATTTAATGTTTCTCCATTGCCACTATTCAAGAACACACTTTGAGCTTGCTCTTGGCCCACCAAACCAACAAGACATCTAATGAAACTTCCTTATAATTGTGTATTGGTTTTGAAAAAAAAAAAGGACATTTTATTATTTTACTATTATTTGTTGGTGAGGAATTTACAATATTTATGCAGCAATCTTTATAGAAAGGATAACGAAGATTTACACTAAATTTCTAATGAATGATAAAACAATGACTAACAGAGACCACACAAGATACTAAATAGGTTTTATATCCTGAAGAAATACATTCATATAGATTAGAGACACAGGTGATATTGAAGCAGTTGGCTCCCAAAATGGCTGCCAAATTTTATCAATTAATTTTTGTCCGATTTTCCAACAGATGAAAGGATGATCCATATTTTGTCGGATTTCTTTTTTTCTTTAGCACATATTAATTATTTTTAAAATTTTCTCCCGATTTTTGTGGATTAAAGAAACTTTTTCATTTTTATTTCGCAAATATTAACAAATAAAATCAGTGTTTACTAAAAATGTTGCCACACTGACTTAAGGTTAGTATTAGAGTTAAGGAAGAGTATTTTTGTTTCTTACAAAACAGAATAAAATGGTGTTTATTAAAAATTAAGTTGATATATATTACAAACACAATAATGTATCCTGAAGAAATAGATTCATATAGATTAGAGAGCACAGGTCATATTGAAGCAGTTGGCTCCCAAAATGGCTGCCAAATTTTATCAATAAAAAAAAAAAAAGCAAGCAAGCAAAAAAATAACATTCTTACCAAAATAATTTGGAAATAAATTGAAACGCAAACATTTTAAATGGTTTTCAAATCATTGCGAGTGTTCATAAACGTAAAATTGTTAAATGAAAAATTTTGAAAAATGAAATTGAAATGATCGCAAACTGAAATCCGAATCAATATTGAAAGGACATCAAAACATGACACGAAACGGATAATTTCCTAATATATGGCTGCTATTTACAATAAAATGGGTTCTGTATTACTCGCAAACAACTCATTTTTAATTAACAAGGAGATGTAGTTCGCTTGAAGCATTGCGTGTAATATTTAGAAAGGAAAATATTAGGAGACTATTACAATACATGAAATGGAAATATGTCGCCGTTGAGGAGGAAACATTACAAGTGATTCTAATCGGATTTAGTCTCAAGTTCTACACAGTGATCTAACGTATGCAGCTGTGTTATATAATATATTTCAAGGTAAAACCTCTTCGTCAAATAGTGTTTCAAGTCAAACTCATTAACTTGTATAAAAAGATGTAGTTTGCTTGAAGCATTGCATAGGTGTATTAGATGGTTATCACAATGCAAGAAATGGAAATATGCCCATGATGATAAAGACAAAAACAAATTAAAATTTTTTTTATAGTAAATCTTATATGCTTAATCAAGGCTTCTACACAGTGATCTAATGGGTGTAACCATGTTTTATAATATATTTCAAGGTAAAACCTCTTTATCAAATAGTGTTTTTTTTATTAAATATGAAACTTGTGCTCACTTGAGTTAATAGTGTTTTAGATTACATTATTGTAGCAAATCGCACTCAATTAGATTAAAAAACGGTAAGTGTGAAATTTCCATGGGGTCCACTTAACATGTAACTTGTTTGAAGCAGTCATTGTATATAATATGTATATAGACGAGTATTAAAAGGCAATTATAATGCAAGAAATAAAAATATGTTGATAAAACGGAAGACAAAAAGAAGCGATTAAAAAAAAAAAAAAAAAAAATTTATTTATAGTAAATCTTACTTACATTAAAAATAACGTCACTCATACGGAAGCGGTACCCTCTCTGTATTTTTTATTTTCGTCTTTCTTTCATTGTTTTTAACAGATTATCGAATGGACACAAGATTATCAAAAGAAATTTTTTTTTTGATTCAATATTTAAATATTTGCAGGGGATGCTCAATTTCTAATGCAACATTCTAGAAAATTGATCACCCATTTTAGAACCACTTCACATTTTTAGGTCAAATTTCGCGAATTTAACCTCTTTTTTTTTTCTTTTTTTTTAAGTAGTTTAGCCTTGTTTGTTTTTTTTATTTCGCTTTTTAAAATAATCTTTTAAAAAAAAAAAAAAAAAAAAAAAGGCTAATTTGCTTAAAAAAGGCTAAACTGCTTAAAAAAGGCTAAATTCACAATATTTGGCCCAAAAATGTCAAATGGTTCTAAAATAGGTGATCATTGCATTAGAAACCGAGTACCTCCTATAAATATTCAACTACGGACTTAAAAAAAAAAAAAAAAGAAATTGACCTAAAGAAAAAGAAACAAGTGACGTGTATGGTCCCCTGTGAGTGCATAGTGAATAAGGCATAAAAAAAAAAAAAAATGACTAATTTCAGCATGTGCATCCCCCTTATTTAGCCCCAAAAGTCCCCAGGGGACGTCAAATCCTGGTGAAAATGAACAAACGGTGCAGTTTTAGGCCTTAACATATGTAAATTTGAGTTCTGCACCATGCAAAAAAAAAAAAAAAAAAGAAATGACTAAGTCCATCATTTGCACCCCCACATTTAGCCCTTAAAGTCCCCAAGGTCTCATCATATTTAAATTTGTGTTCAGCACCATGCAAAACTGCTAAATAGGCATAAACAGAAAATTCTGGGACAAATATGATAAAATAGTCTCAAAAATGGAGTGTTTTTATTAGCCCTAAAAGAGCCCCTGGGGCACATCCAAGAGTTATTGCGAAGTACAGACAAACAAAATTATATAGAAATTAGTTAGTTATAACTTTTCAGAAAGTTTTATAAAAATCCAAGGCATATTTTTTAATAAGCACAAAAGTGTCAATTTTAGTCATTTTAACCCGAAAGGCACTCTAATGAGGGGCGGGGTGCAACCAGAGTGTTCCTGAAAAATAAATCCGTTCTGCTATTATTTTACTCATATCATGTTTAATGTTTGTGCAAAATTAAAAAAAAATCCTTTTGTCAGAGGACAAAAAAATTCTTTTTTGTGTAATCTAGTGTCCATTTGATAATCTGCTGAAATTTTTTTTTAAAATATGAAGCTAAAAAATATACAGAGGCAGGGAGGGACTGCTTCCATATGTGCGCTAGGTGTGTCAGAAATTTCGTGAAAAATAGTGAATAATTCCACCCCGTCTTTCCAAGCTTATAACTCCTCGAAAAATGTAATTCAAGCCCTAATTTTTTTTTTTTCAATTAAAGGAGCAAGGACCAAGGTTTCATTTAAAAAACAAACAAAAAACAAACGTGCTTTTTTTTAAAAAAAGGTTTTAAACTTCGAACTTTACATGTAAAATTCTAAAAAACACTACGTTTTTTTTGTTTTAAATTTGAATATATTATTTATTGACCTTTTCTCTTCAATTTGTGATATATAACACTTTGGTGAGTAAATTAATTATTTACTTTTTAATAGACACTTGAAAATGGGGGGTGTGAATTAAAAAAAAAAAAAAAAAACATTTGTCTAAAATATTATATTCAGTTTATTGGAAAGAGCATAAAATTTCACATTGACCCTGAAAATATCGTAAAAATAGATTCAATAGAAAAATTGATAGATTTTTAAAGTTTAAAAATTGAAAAATACTGAGCTCGTAAAATTCATTACTGTTTTTTAAAAAATAAAAAAAATATTTCTATTACTTTTAAAACAACTTTAATAGTTTATTTTGGAAGTATAATCCATAAAGAAAATAAACAACTCACTTTTAAAAGAGAAATTACGAGTTTTTTATATTTTATTCGCAGTTTCGTGTTTGGGGTGTCAAAAATTCCTACAAAAATTCTGATACACCTACCGCTCCGAATATTTTAAAAATGAAAAAAAAAAAAAAAAAAAAAAAGAATTCCGATTTAAATATTTGCAAATGTCACTATATTTTTTATTTTCTGTTTATGTGATTTATTTCTTACTTTTCCAATTAAAATTAAAGTGAAAGTATAGTAGCTATTCCGATACTAAACTTTATCTTTTCTGTCTTTGGTCAATGAAGGAGAGATTGACAATTTTTCTAAAAATATGAAGCTAAAAAATATAAAGAGGCAAGGAGGGACTACTTCCATACGTGTGCTATAATAACATTTACTTGTTTATCCTTTTTACTACTAATGTTTCGACACTTACCATGACTAAAAGCCACTCAAGGACAAGGATTCGTGAAATTCTCAATTTGGTGATGAAACAGAACTTTGAAAAGTTTGAAAACTATGATTAATTCAGAGGACAACTCAATAGATATTTGTTGACATCGGACTTGAAAACATTCATGTTGTATGTATGGCTTGGATTCTCATCATTAGTGTTATTCTTGTAGAACGATTGGTGTATTTCGTGATTAAAATAAACAAAAAGTAAAACAAATGTTTAAAAATCCTAAAAATTGTAAACATTTTAAATTATTTTTCTTTTAAGTTCTCAAGAATTAAGTCTCCATTAAAACAATGTCACGTAAATATAGGCAGTTTTAATTAAATCGGCGTGGTGGGAGAGAGTTACCTCCCTTGGTTACATATTATGATTTCATAATTATCTCCCTTTCTCACAAGGAATTAATATTGAATATTTTAATTAAGGGTAGCTCTTGATTTCATGTCAGCTTGCTATAACTAAAAAAAAGTTTTTTTTTTTTTTTTTTTTATATTCGTTTAATTTTTAATTTTATTTTTCTTTTGTGATTTATTTGTTTTTAATTTTAATCTTATTTTTTTATACCTAAATCATTGTTTTAAAAAACAAATTAATATGTTAATGTAGGTGTGTAAAAATAGTTTTAGGATTAATATGGGAAAGTTATAAATTAGTCAGAAGGGAGTCACTGCTTATCAAGGCCAGAATGCTACTCAAAAATTAGAGTTAATGAATGTCCGGTGGTCCGTGAAATAGTAGTGTAGTGATCGTTAGTAATGAAAATGGGTTAGAATTTGATTATTTAGGAGGATGGTTCTACAAAAAATTTGTTTACATTGGACTTGAAGATGAACACGTTGTAGTTAGCAGGAAAACAGGCCAGCGGAACAGAGTTCCACAGGTGAACAGTTATAAGATAAAATACTAATAAGCCTACTTCTCTTGGTGACATCATAAAGAAAAGGCGAGGAAATGACCAGTGTTAATATGGAGAATGAGCCGAGGAGATTTTTCTCTTTCGACCGAACTGACAGAGAGAGAAAGCAGAAGGTTTGGATAGTTGCTGTCTCCCATCAACTACTGGGCGTTGTATGCATATACACGTATGCTATGAAAGAGAAATAAAACCGCACAGAGGTTTTTAAAACCAAATAGAATTTCTGATGATAATTTATCAAATTCTCTATATCTTCAAATATTTATTCATAAAGTTTGGTTTGGTTGTTTTGTAGAGGAAAATTGTTTTTGGTTTTGAAAAGGAAAAGAATAAAATCAATGTTTGGTGCATTTTAGGTCAGGAAACTGGTATCTTCAGATAGTTTGATCTGGTAGTACCAGTTTGAAAGTACATTGGGGATTAAGGATGTACTGTGGGGGAAGGGTTTAAAGAATGCAATGCTACATTTGGGAGTAATGTGAAAACACATTTTTCTCTGCAACCTCTTTCCCACAAAAGAGATGTTGTGAGCCTGTTTCTACTCTGTTATTTTCATGGCAAGTGCTTGTCTGAGCTCCAATCTATGCCCCCCCTTGCTAAACTTTCACGAAAAACACTTGTCTAGCTGAAACCACTATCAATAATTTCCCCCACTCTTTATCTGTGCCTAAACCTAAACGCAGATTCTATGAATAAAGTTTCTTTTTTAGAATTGCACACCTGTGGAACTTTCTTCCATTTCCCTGTTTTCCAGTCAACTACAATATGGTTGTCTTCAAGTCCAACGTAAACAAGTTCTTGATGAGCCATCCCCTTAAGTAACCCAATTTACCAAATTTCCACTACTAACGATTACTACGATATTGTCCCATTGACTACTGTACACGCATTAACCCTTATCCTGGCGTGGACTCGGCCTTGATAAGTGGTGACTTCTTTGTAAAAATTGAAAAAAAAGACAAAAAAAAAAACGATTAGTAACCATAAACAAGTAAATTACCGAAAATTGTTAAGGTACTTTACTTGAAGACAAAGCGTTGTGGAATATTTTTTCTCTCTTGGTTAGATATTATGATTTCTTGCTTGTGTGGGAGTAATGCCGAAACCCATTTCACTGTAACTAGCAACTATAAACTAGTAAATTACAGTTAAACATTTGCAGTGCAACAGCAGAGCGCGCGTACAAGAGAGAGAAAGAAAGAGAGAAGCACACACACCCAGACGGATATACGGAGCACGCCAGGCTGATTTAGCAAATGGATGGTATATGTTTGAATTAGACGAGCATTTAAGCATTGGTAAATGTCCACTAGAAGGAACCAAACTTACAATACGTCAGAAGTGAATGGCTGACATGCGGTAAATTTTGTAGAAAACCTGCGGAAAAACACGATTGCTAAGAAAAGGTTTCCTCTGGAAGTGAAGAAAAATTTTGTAGAAATGTCGATATACACTTAACCTTTCTTTCCTACCATTGTTCTTTACTTTGAAAAATTATTTCCCATTCAATGTAGAAGACATAATTTTATTCCAAATTCGACTTTTCTCACATTTTTGCAATAAACGTGATTTCCATAGTTCACATATATTGCTTTTACATAAATTGCAAAAATTATTTATGTAGTATCCAAGCTATGATAAACTTATATTTAGAAGAAAAATTTAACTCTATGGTCGACAGGATAAAGTTTAATAAACTTTATATTCTCGCAAGGGAGGCAACTCTTTTTTTCCTCTGCTAAATTCTTATTTTTATGGAAATGAGAATCCAATATTCATAACTTAGATTATATCCTCTCGTAACAATGTTCATCATTTAACTGACAATCTCGTTATCCTTGAGTGGTTAATGGCCTCAGTAAATGGAGATTTATTAATATTTAAAAAAAAATATTATCGTTTAACTTTTTGCAAAATATATTTACAAAAATAATTTAATGTACGAGTTCTTAACTCCTATCTTTTTTTTAATCATTAAATTCATATCATAATAGTAAATGTATGTGTGCTTTAATAATCATGAATGAAAATTTAATTTTAGGAACAAAAGAGAAGAGGCTTGATCTTAATAATGACTGATAACACTGATCAACAGCAAATTTGGTGTCTCAGTTTTGTAAGCTGATTTTGGACAATTTTGATGTGCTGAATCCAAAATTAACTTTTTTTGCTGGGCCAGGTCGACATTTTAAGCTATCGTTAATTTTCTATTTTTTAACTTTTAAATACCCGAGAAAGGTACAACAGAAGTATTAACCATTTACCGTTTAAAGTTCTATTACCTGAACAAATTAAAATTTTTTAGCACTAGCAATACAAAGAAGAAAGCATTTGAATAAACAATTTTTGATTAAATTTTAATTAGGGAGTCTAAGTTTTGCGATTATTATGCGATATTTAAAGATAAGATAAGACTTTATTTGGCCCATACGGGAATTCAATGGTAAAACTTATTAAAACACACCAACATATGAAAGCAGACGAGAAGGTAAGTCTTACGTATTGGTTCTGTGTGTTTCAGAGTCAAATTATTTCATTACTGTGCAATTAAAACTGTTCGCAGGACATTGATATAATTGTGCCAAATTTTTTGGATACAGACTTTAAATTTCATGGAGACAACATACACAAATTTAATTTTTAATTTTTTTCAGGTATACAATGGCGACTCGAAGAATGTGTGTAAATAAGCCAGATGTTTTTTGCCATGTTTGTGGTGAATATACACTTGCACCAAATCGCAATACTGTCACCACCTTTATCAAGCGTGTTTACTATGCATATTTTGGCATGAAGCTCGGCGATCAAGACAAAAGTTGGGCACCTCACATGGTTTGCAAAAGATGCACAGAGCATCTCCGTCAATGGAGCAAAGGCACGTGAAAGTCCATGAACTTTGGCATCCCCATGATTTGGCGAGAGCCTTCAAATCATGCGACCGATTGCTACTTTTGTGCTTATCAATGTCATGGGGATTAACAGAAAAAAATCGCACAACACTGGAGTATCCTAATCTGCCGTCAGCTATGCGTCCTACTCCTCATAGTGAAGAAATTCCCGTACATGTATTTGAAGATACAAGTATTGAAGAAAGCAGCAGTAGCCAGGATGAAACTCAAAGCATTACCACTACCGATGATCATCATGATGCATCCTTTCCCGATGACAATGATGAGCAGCCAAAATTGTTTTCCCAAAACGAATTAAACGATCTTGTTCGCAATTTAAATTTGCCAAAAGACTCTGCCGAACTTCTTGCATCTCGTTTAAAGGACAAGCAATTAAGTACGTCCTAGAAAAAATTTCTTATGACCAACATAAATGGCTGATTCGCGTTGACTTAAAAATGGTCAACTTGCTTGGTCAACAGTCTGGATTTACCAAATACCCATGCTTTTTATGTTTCTGGGATAGTAGGGATCGTACTCAACATTACGTGAAAAAAGAATGGCCAGTACGTGAAGAGCTTGCAATTTGTAGAGCAAAAAATCTGATAAACAAGCCTCTAGTTGACAGGGGACGTATTTCCTCCACTGCACATAAAGCTTGGTTTGATGAAGCAATTCAATAAAGCCCTGGATAAAGATGGACGGTGTTTTCAGTTTCTGTGTAAAACCTTCCCCAATTTGTCAACTGAAAAATTAAAAGCTGGTATTTTTAATGGTCCTCAAATTAGGCAGCTGATCAAAAACTCTCCCGCGTTTGAGGAGACCATGAATCCTGTTGAGCAACAGGCGTGGAATTGCTTTGTTCAGGTTGTGATGAATTTCCTAGGCAACACAAAAGCAGAGAACTATAAAGATCTAGTAGCAAACATGTTAGTGGCCTTTAGGAACCTTGGCTGCAATATGAGCATAAAAATGCACTACCTGTACTCGCACATGGACCGCTTTCCCGAAAATCTTGGCTCTTTAAGCATTGAGCATGGAGAGCGCTTTCACCAGGACTTGAGAGAAATGGAATCACGCTATCAGGGAAGGTGGGACATGGTGATGATGGCGGACTACTGTTGGAATTTAAAAAGATGTGCAAGCACCAAAACATTCGTGACAATCAAAAAAACGAAAAGACCGTAATAATGCAAACATTAAGTTTTCATTTTTAGTGACATGTACTGTACATGAAGTGTACATGATTCTTTGTTAGAATACAACAATTTTATCAAAAAAACTGACATTTTGCCATTGAAACATCATTAGTAAATCTTGAAAACATTGTTTTAAAAAATATAAGTCGCATCATTTTAAATTCAAATTTACAAAATAATTTGACCTCCGAGAGCAAAATGGATGTTATTTCTAGATTTAGCATGGCAAAAATATAGTAAATCAGTTAAAAAATATCAGACACCTTTTAAAAAGTTTCTTTTTGTTGACCAGTGTAATAATAAAGAAAGAAAATAATAACTTATGCAATTTTCAATTTTATGAGCAAGGAAGAAGAGGCATCAGGATGTGCGTTTACTTTAAGAAAATTGGGAAAATGTTTCCATGGTTACAAAGAGAATCAATAACAATAGCATAATACTTGGCTGACTTTTCATTAAAGAAAAAACAAAAAAAAATCAATTTTTTTTTTTTTTAAATTCAAGCAATTTAGTTTTTTTTTTTTGTATCAATTAGTTTCGTTTTGATAATTTAAAGTAGTGAATAGGAATTAAATTGTGAAATGATAGCAAGCAGACAAGACCAGCTAACAAAGAATATCCAAGTAAAATGAACAAAATAATAGGTTTTCCAAACGAAAACTATTTTATTTGCAAAATCTCCTTGCATCTGTCATCAACAACTGGTCTACCTTGGAAGAGAGCTCTTGGGTTAGTCATTCTTTCAATGTGACCATACCATTAAAGTCTCCTGTTTTGTACACATCTCACAATACTCTCCAGATTTAATCTACTCCTGAGGTCATCAGATCTAAGCTTGTCTTACATACTCAGATTATACATTCAATGTATTATCCATCGTATTGTTTCTACCCATGCAACACATGTCCTCAAACCTAACTGGCCAGTTTCACTTCCACACATCCTCACACTGCGTAGACTCTTTTCTTGATCAATAGGAGTAATACTCTGCTGGTTAGTAATGACAAGAATTCCCTCAACTAATTTCATCTGTTACAGGGTGAAACGATAAAAGCGTTGTCCTAGAAACAGCATGATTCTATTTTTGTTTGATGAAAAACGGTTTGCAATTGTTTTTGTTGCAGACCATCTCCTAGTTGGCCAGTTGTGTACAAATATCCCACGAGCAATAGAAGCCTTTTATCATGTCTGAAAGTGACACAATGTTCAACAAGCGAGATTGGAGATGGACCGCTATATAACTAACGCTCTCTACCGATCCAAGCTATGACAACAGGACCATTGCCAACACCCTCAAAATGCATCACTGGATTGTCATGGATGACAGGGATATGCTTAGGGTGATGAAAACTAAGTTTGCGGCCATCTCTAAAACCCGTGTTACTAATGGGACATAACGAGAGATATTCTGACCCAGTAGAAAAATAATTACAAGTAAAAACAAAATTGATCAAATTATCGAGATTTATCGTATGTTTTAATGTAAAAGAGTTTGTGTGGTGTTAAAAAAAACATCTAGCACATCTACTGGATCATTTTCCATAATTTTTGGAATTTATACTAATTTTGTCATGCCACGCATGTACTTAATGTTTTTACTTGAAATGCGTTCATTTAAAAAATCACCAAAGTGGTATAGTAAATAAAAGATTAAAAAAATAAGTAAAAAAAAAAATTTTTTTTTTAAGTACCTGGATCAAATTAGCTCAACTAATTTCCAATGAAAAATAAAATATCAACAAATAAAAAAATAAAAAAAAATTTTTAAATAAAAAAAAAAAACTGAAAAAATAAAGACCAGAAATAAAGTTTTCAATAATAAATATTTCATATAAATACGTAAAACACAAACACCAAAAGAACAATGTTTACGAAAGCAGACAAGCTCAGAAGAAATTTGAAATAAAGACATTGTTCTTACATTTGATTTCTTAAAACGAGTAAGCGATTTAAGCAGATACATTTCTAAAGTTAGTATTATAAATAATATATCTTCTGGCAAGTAAGCTATTTTTCATTCCCGCAGAAATTCATCCATCTAAATGGGTGGGTTTATTATTTCTGATTGCTTTTTTAACCAATTAGATTTGTTTGTTTTGTGACTTCCTACTGGTCGGTTATTTTCATTGGCTAAAACATAAGATTTTGCGCCAGAATTCAAGGAAAAAAAAAATAGTGATCAATGTACGTGATTTTTGGAAAAGAAAATTTTTGTCCCGTGCTGTATGTTTCTTTATAAGTTTGAATTCTGCGTAGGATGAGTTGAGTTTTATTTTATTGTGGTATAACAAAAATGGCATAGTAAAAATAGTTTGAAAAAAAAAAAAAAAAAATGAAAGGATTTTCAAATCTTATCTTGCATTTTGATTGCCTTATGATCGAAATTGATGAAGACAACTTCATTTTAAAAGTTGCATTTTGTTTTTTGATTCCGATTTCTTTCACCCCCCCCTTTTATTAAAGGGGGGGGGGTGTGAAAGAAATCAAAATCAAATGAAAAAAATTTTGTGATTATATCTTATTCTAACGCAGTTACTCCTATATTTTGTTCTTTGGATTTTTAACAGTTTGCTCAATCTTAAAATGCGATTCGAATATTCAATACGAAATCAACGTAACATAACCCTTAAATATTATTCACGATTGTTTTTATATCTTTTGCTTGCCAATATATGTTATTGCAGAACTCAGTACATCGTGCCTCAGTAATCCTTTTTTACACAGCAAACAAATCCAGTATGCATGAAGTATCTTCATTTTCGTTTCTTATCAATGCCGCTGTTCCCCAGGGATCTATTCTACGCCTAATACTGTTTTCTCTCTTATTAGTCACTTTCCAGAGAATATTATTCAGAAAGTTAACATTTATGCTGATGACACCACCTTCTATTTTGATATAGCTTCTCGCTCATCTTCCTCAAATCAGTTAAAATATGCAGTTGATCTACAAGTTGATTTGGATTCAGTTATGGATTGGGATAAGAAATGGCTCGTTTCATTTAATCCTGTTAAAACCCAGCTATTGTTTAGAAGTTGGTTTGGGTTCTATTACAGATGACAGGACATTACACAAGCGAGAAACAGAGCTGACTAAAACAAACAGCATTAAAAAAAAAAAAAAATTGTCACACGTTTAATAATAGCATTTGTGGAAAAGGCGCCACTTTGAAATCGTTAAAAGAATCCAACAATAAATGTCGTCAGACTCCAAAAATTCCAAGTAAATACAAGATAAACTGGACATTTATAAAGCCTTCTTCCTCGGAATAGTTAAAACATGCAGTTGATCTACAAGTTGATTTGGGTTCAGTTATGGATTGGAATAAGAAATGACCCGTTTCGTTTAATCCTGTTAAGACTCCACTATTGTCCTTCGATCACAGGTGTGTCCCTGTTTTTCCTGCTCTCAATGAGAAATAAAACTTCTTGATCTTCCTTTCTCATCAAATCTTTCTCAGAGTCCATATATTAAATCCATTGCTCTTTCTGCTTCTTGTAAAGTCGGTTCTCTCTATCGTTCTAAACACTTTCTCTATCTCTACAAATCTATCCGACCATGTATAGAGTATTGTTGTCATATTTGGGTTGGTGAACTTCTGTCTCCCATTTAAAGGTTCTTGATAAACTGCAGAAACATATCCGCAATTTGATTGGCTCCATACTTTCTTCTTCACTCCAACTTCTCTTTCTCACAGATGTGATATTGCTAGTCTCAGTTTTTTTTTGTTTTTTTAAATACTATAATGGCATTTGTTAGTCAGAATTGTCTGATCTATTCTCTGCTTCCTTTGTTCCAGCTCGTTTGACTAGTTGGTCTAGTGGTCTTCATCAATTTGCTGTTTTAATCCCTCATTGCAATACAGCTTCCTATTCCAGTAGCTTCTTTCCAAGAACTGCTAAGTTGTGGAACTCTTTTCCTGCTCCCTGTTTTCCTTCTACCTACAGCCTTGGTCTTTTTAAGACTACAGTCAATAGGCATTCCCTGTCTTTGCAATAATCAACTTCTGTTCTTGTCAGCTCCTTACATCAAGTGGTTTTATGCCTTGTCTCAAGCAATTTCCATTTCCTCTACCAGTAAACAACTTAAAAAAAAATTAAAATAAAAATTTTTTAAAAAAAGTAATTTCCTAATATGAGTTAGATCCCCCTTCTCCAATGAAGTTCTCAATCAGGTCTCAATCCTTGTAATCCTAACCCTATGCCTACCGCCTCACTGGCCTTCAGGCCGGGATCACAATGTAGTATCTGTTCTGATGCTTCACTTCATTTAAGTAATTAGGTTTTGGTCAATGTGGGGAGACCCTTCATACCAGACAATTGGGTCTCAGTCAATGTGGGAGAAAACCCTTCATATCAGACAATTGCTATTTATTTGGACACTGCCAGAGTGCCCCCCTCTTTTGGGGGAGCTGGTTTTCCCCCCACATTAAAAAAAATTACCTTGTGTCTAATTTGATTTTGTGGATATACGGAACATTTGCAGAGTTGGGAGACATGACTATTTTCCGAATTCCTTAGTAAAACTTGTTTTGCACTTTATTTTTAACTAGTATTTCAGCCCGGTGTTGCCCGGGTGTTTGAGGGTGTATGTTGAGCAAAAAAAAAAAAAAAAAAAGCGGTCATTTTTTTTTTTTTTTTTTTTTTTAACTTGGACCCCTATTATGACCCTTAACATTTATTGTTTTGGGCTCAAATCAAGTTATTAAGTTACGAACCTATATCTAAAATTTCACCTAGGGAACCTATATCTAAAATTTCAAGTGTTTAGACCCAAAATTGGCGGAGGAGTTTGGTAGAGTTGTCAAAGGTCAACAAATCACTGAACTTTGACCCATTAACAGCCAAATTTCTGGCTGAAAACTGATCACAAAGATTTTCCCAAATCTCAGTACCCTGTATATCAAATTTCGAGTCTGTAGACTGAAAATTGACAGAGTTATTGCATAGAGAAATGTACAGACACACACACAGACACGTTCACTTTTATAGATATGTAGATTTTATCTTCTTAAGCCCCAATAACTTTTTATTCTGTTTGATCCATTTATTTTTCTTTCTCCTCAATAAATCTGCTCTAAAATATGACAGGACATTACACAAGCTACCGAGAAATAAATAGAGACAAAGCTGCCTAAAATAAAGAGCATTTAAAAAAAATTGTCACATGATTCGTTTAATAATAGCATTTGTGGAAAAGGCGCCAGTTTGAAATTATTAACAGAATCCAACGATAAATAATGTTGTCCGATTCATTTGAGATCTCAACAGATAGATAAGAAAATTTTTTAATTAAACCACTAAAAGTTATGAACGAATTTGCGCATGCACAAAAGTAGTAGAGATATTTCAGCAAATTGAAATGAACATTTTGCATTTCAACTTACCGACATTTCTGTATGCATTATTCATCCATCCAAACAAAGATTTTACTCATTATAAACCATTATTGTTGTATGATTACTATTTCCTTTTAATTTCAGTGTTATGTGATCAGTAGTTTAAAAGTTTATCAGTTAAATATTTGCACACAGACACACACATGCATCTGTTTTTTTGATATAGATTTTAATTATGGTTATTCTATATAGTTGTATGTACAGAATTCACTCTTAAGCTAATTAACGTACCGGTGTGCATTTTGATAGGCATATCAGAGCCCAAATACGAGCTATATTGGGTTTAAGCGTAAAATGGGGGTGGAAGCCCTTCATGAAAATTTAGCTACCTTCGATTTTTGTGAAATTTCAACAACAGGTATTAGATGAAGTAGACATTTATAAAGCACTACCTGCAAGTTGTATCGTTGATAAAAAATATCAAATTGCCTACAGGTGAATACGTACATCTTAAAACATGGAATGGCCGACCGATCACATTATTTATCAGGGTCAACACCAATCAAAAAATAAAAAATAAAAATACCAACTTTGTGGGTGTTTGTTTTGTAGTTTTGGGCTTTTAACTGAACATACAAAGATACACACACAACTGCCCTTTATATAATAGTGTTTGAGTTCAGCTAATTAATTAATCAGATTCATTTGTTTTATTACTGCCTCATGGGCTATTATTTTCATTGGCTAACAGCTGAACTCGTCTCAAACAAAGGCTCGACAGCTCTTTGTTTTGTCACTGCCCACTTTTCAGTCACTCACAATTATTTCAAAATATGAAATGGCCGACCAATTGCATTTTTGATGGACATTTTAGATATAACTGCTGTTAAATAAGGATAAAGGTTCATGGGTAACGTGATGGCTGTTGATGGTGGAAATTGAACGAGTCAATTTATTTTAAAGGATGGCTCATCAAAGTCCTTGTTTACATTGGACTTGAAAACGACCATGTTATAGTCAGCAGGGATGCAGCTCTGCAGTATTGTGTTCCTCAGAAGAGCAGTTCTGGGAGAGGGAGGGACTCTGCTAATGGAACCCTTGCTTAGTGTAAAAAAAAAAAAAAAAAAAATTTTTTAAACAGTTTGGAAAAGAGTTCAACATTATGTTAAAATCACAGTTAATACATTTTGTTATGTGCCACCTCCCTATTAGGTTGAAAATAAAGATCTCGTGGAATTTTAAATTTGGATTTCAAATAAGTTTTCGTTTTGATACCTTTACTTTATATATCATTTGAAAGAGCGGTTTTTTTTTTCTCTATCTATCGGTTTAAATTACAATCGTTTTAAAACAATTATGTCTTATTTTCAGAATATTGAATACAAGATGGAAAGCAAAGCAAATTCACACAATTTTCTTGTTTCAATTCAAGCTAGGCCGAAAAACTGCTGAAACAGTTTGCGATACCAAGAAAGCTTTTGGCCCAGGAATCACTAGTGAATGCACAGCACAAAGGTGGTTTAAGAAATTTCAAGGCGGCGATGAGTCTTTAAAATGACGAGTGTAGTGATCGGCCATTGGATGTTGACAACGATCAATTAAGAGCCTTAGTCGAAGCTAATTCATGCACAACTGTTTGAGAATTTGCTTCTGAATTAGACGTAACGTATACAACGATTTCCAACCACTTGAGAGATTGAAAAGGCAAATAACTTGATAAATGAGTGCCTCATGCATTGAACGACAACAAAAAATGCCATTATGAAGTGTCATTTTCCCTTCTTTTACACAACAAGAACGACCCGTTTCTTGATAGAGTTGTGACTTGTAATGAAAAGTGGGTTCTTTACGACAACCAATGCTCAGCTCAGTGGTTAGACGCTGACAAAGCTCCACAACACTTCCCGAAGCCAGAGTTGCGCCAAAAGAATGTCATGCTGACTGCTTGGTGGTCTGCGACCGTCTCATCGATTACAGATTTTTGAATGCAAGCAAAACCATTATGGTGGAAAAGTACTGTTAACAAATGGATAAAATGCATCAGAAACTTCGACAACAACATCCAGCATTAGAAAGCCGCAGAAAAGGCCCAATTCTCCTTCACGACAATGCCTGACCGCATTTTCCTAAACCGACTCTACAGAAGTTGAACAAATTGGGCTCATCCGCCATACTCTCCAGATCTCTCACTTACTGACTACCACTTTTTCAAGCATCTCGAAAACTTTCTGTGTGAGAAATGTCTCAAGAACCTAAGCAATATCATAAACGCCTTCAGCGACTTTATCGGCACCAGAACACAAGATTTTTATGTTACAGGCATAAATACACTTGTTTTGTGTTGGCAAAAGTATGTTGATTTTGATGGCGATTTCTTTGATAAATAAATTTTTGTTTGAGCTGAGATAGTTTCATCTGAATTTAAAAGTTAAAAACTGCAAGAACTTTCTTGTCAACTTGTTATATGCACTACCTATACAGCGTGACAATAAATATTTGACATGTTGAGTTACTTATTAAGCTTGGGTATTTTTTTTTTTTTTTTTTTAATCAGCAAAAAGTTAATTTACAAAACCTGTTAAATATAAAAAAAAAAAAATATATCCTTTTCCTTGTTTCTGCTCTAACTAAAGATTAAATACTATTACCACTGGTGCTCGTTCAGAATAATGAAACAAAAAAATTTTAAAAAAATAAAAAATCTAAATTCGGAGGTTACATCGACCAAAACGTGAGAATGATACTAAAGATGAGAACAGTAGTGCGATGAATCCAAATAATACGAATAACCAATCTTCATCTCAAAAAATTCAGAAACGTCAGTAAATTTACTGTTTATGACATTCCCTAATGTTCATAATGGACTATTCCAATATATTAATTCTTTCCTTTCTTTATTACCTTCGACTGTTAAGAGAGAGAAAGACGGAAGTGAGAGTAATAGACATACAAATAAGGTGGGGCAAACCACATACACTTAGAGGGAGTGATAGAAAGCCCATAAGAGATGGGTCCCTGGAAGAATTATTTGCAACTGATCATCCTATTCAGGTTAACATCTGTTTTACATGCTGGCCAGCTTTAAGGAATTTACTTCCAAAGTAACCCATCTCTGGCCAGGTTTTTACCCCTCTTTTCCTCAAATTGATCTCCTCTTTCATTGGCATCGGTTTAATGTTCATTTTACCTGCTGGCATTTGTTGAAAGATATTGATTTCCAAGCTAACCTATCTCTGACCAGGTATTGAATTATCCCTCTTGCTTTCATGTTCATACTTATAACTTCCTCTCTTTAGTTTTTTTTGTTTTCAATTTTTATCATTTCAGCATTGCCTATTTTTATCATTTTGGCTAATTAAAATTATTCAAACATAACTCAATCCCAAGACTAAGGAATATTTTAACATTTATTTGATTAAACTTGCTTCACTAACATAATAGACGGCAAAAAAAAAAAAAAAAAATGTTAACAAAACGTGATAAATGTCTTTCTAAAAAAACTAATAAATGTTAAACCGTCCGGTGATCTCTCGATTTCGACAGTTTTAGATGTAAGAAAAACTGATAAGATGACCATATACTATGTGAATTACGGATGAAAAAAATAAAACATTAGAAAGCAAAATATGTAAAAATTAAAAACCTGAGCCAAATAAAGCATTAAAAACAAAAATAAAAGAAATGAAGTTCAAATTAAAAAAAAAAAAAAGTATAAATTATCAAAATTGAAGAAAGGAGGTTCTTATCCAAAATCCAACCTAATTAAAAAGCACAAAACTACAGAAAAAACAAAAAAATCTTTATGCTGTACATATCCATTATAGAATGAAAATGTCATATTCCAAAAAATCACATAAATTAATCAAGTAGTTTTATTTTATAAAGAAAATCATGTTTAAACAATTTACAGAGATTAATGCAAAATCGCTAGCATGACGAGTTTGAATTATTGTGGAATTATCTGCTCACGGTTTTTTTTTTTCAAGATGGCGTTGTGGGGCGGTCCCTTTTTGCTTAATCATAAATTCTGATTTTCATACTAAACAAAAAAAAAAAAAAGAAAGAACCTACTTTATCAATTTACATGATTTTTGGAATATGACATTTGTTCCATGATGTGTACGTCTATAATGAAGATTTTTCTGTATTTTTTTTTTTTTTTTTAGGTTGAATTCTGGATTTGCACCAAAAAAAATTCCTTGCACAAAAAAGCCAGCAAGACTACATTGAGAAATGGCTAGATGTGTTGGGAGGAGACAGTAGGCAGCAAACGACAGAAGCGTCTTTCATGGTTTTAGAGTCACACACAGTTTCATCTTAGTTTTGCTGTTTTTGTTTGTTACATCTTTACAATTATTGTTTCTACTTCATTTCCGGTTAATTTTTTGTTTTTCACCGGTTTTTTTTTCTTTTTCTTAACGATATCTTTTGTTTATTAAATCATTAGGTTAACGTTATTATTTAGAAAAAAAAAAAAAAAAAAAAATTCTCAACGCGAGGTGGAGCAACCGGAAGTGAAGTAAAAACAGTAATCGTAAAGATAATCAAATTTAAAAAAACAAATTTTATTTTCTAAGAGATAAAAGAAAAAAGTCATTCAGTTACACACTTTAATTAAATTAGTAGTTCTCAAATTCTTCTTCAGGTGTATCTTGTCGAACTCTGGGAATCTTTCTGTCCGATTTAAAAATCAGCACATAATTTCAAATTTTTTTTTTTTTTTTTTTAAATCGGTGGGGGCGAGGGGGGTCAATTAAAAAATACAATTGCAAATTACCTACGCTCAAGGCTAGAAATCGTAAGTAATTCACAATTGTATTTTTTCGGATCGTCCACACCGAGGATTGAACCGTAGACCTTCAGAAGAGTTTCACAGAATTTTGCAGAGTACTTTATCTTTTATGCCACGAGTCGTTGTGAACATTGGCTGAAACGTTGTGTGAACAACACTCAAGATGAGAACAGTGGTTCGAATCATCGTAATTATCAACTGTCAGCTCGAAAATTCAGGAACAAAATACTGGTAGAACATTTCATTTTCGCACGATTCGCGACACTTACTGGATCAGTATTTTGTTTCATTTTTGGTTTTTGAGTCATTATCGAGGATCCAAATGGCTGCAAGGCGGCCGCCATTTTTTTTTTCTTCTTGTTCTAACTACTTTCTATTTCAAAATAATATCCATCTCAAACTCTAACAAATAGTTCTTACATACTATTTTTTTTTTTATTGGAATCCTTTGAGATGAGTAATTTGTGTATTTATTTATTGATTTGTGGACTGTTATCCTCATCTTCATAGTTGTTGCTTAGGCCAACTTATCACAGTGGATAGAGGCGTTGAATCTCTATGGTGCCAGGTGAGCATTTGTCTGAAGATTGCGGTTTCAATCCCGCCCAAAGCAGGCCAGAGGATTAGTTGGCCAAAACGTGGTGAGACAACAACAACTATGGAAGACAGTAATTACTGGGAATACAGTTACAAGACTCAGCATTCTTATCCCGTCGTAGTTAATCACATAAAGAAGGCCAAAGGATGAGTTGGCCGAAATGTGGTGAGATAACAACAACTATGGAAGACAGTAATTACTGGGAATACAGTTACAAGACTCAGCATTCTATCCCGTCGTAGTTAATCACATAAAGAAGGCCAAAGGATGAGTTGGCCGAAATGTGGTGAGATAACAACAATAAAGATGAGGATAACAGTCGGCAAATAAATAAATAGTTATGTTTCACAATCATTTAATTTCATCGACAGACATTTATGCATTTCTATTTAAATGTTCCTTTCTCTAGGCGTGATTTTCAAACAGTTTATTATTATTAAGCCATGGTCATGAAACCATTAGCAATAGACAGAAGCTACTAAACTAATTATAATAATGGCAAGCAATCTACGAAAGATTAATGCAAGCAACAATAAACGTAGTCACTAGTTTTGTCTTTTCTGCGCCAGCCTCTCGAACCAAAGGTTTTCAAGTCCTTCGCCATCCTTACTCAAGGCACGTCTCCATGCTGGTCTATTTTCGGCTAGCTCCTCCCACACATTCACATCGATGCCAAGAGCGATCAGATCCCGTTTGGCCACGTCTTTAAAGCGCAGCACCGGGCGACCGTGGCTTCTTGTTCCATTTGCCAGTTCGCTGTAGAGGATATCCTTAGGGAGACGGCCATCGGGCAGTCTAAGCTAATTAGGGAATTCATAAAACTAAGGAATATGAGGATAACAAAAAAAAAAAATTGATTTCTTTTCTTCCCCTTTCTTTACTGTCATATTTAAAAGATAGATCTGTATCGAAATGACCAAATGTTTGATATGAATAAACGAGAAGGATTCTGTTTCATGTCTAAGACAAAGTTATGGATGAAATGTTTAAACTAATGTTTCAAGAATTTCAAGCAACAAACTTTGTCCAGCGATAACAAGTAGTTATTGATAAAAATAAAAAAAACCTTTATTAAGTGGATTTCTACCATTATTTTATTTAACTTTCGATTTTTGGGCCATTACCGAGACTACAGGGATGTGAGCCTCTCATGTGGGCCATTTTTTCTTGTTCTCACATAACACTTGATACTACTTGTTTTTTAAACGGAATAAACGCTTTAACATAAGTTAAAACCCTAAAAACATATCAAACTATGTAGAAGAGTAACTTAGCTTGCCTTCGATAATATTTGCGATATACTTGTTTTTTTTTTATTTTTTTTTAAACCATTTTTTCTGTTTGTTATCTATAGTAAAACATATCTGTTTAAAGCCCTTATTAGAAAAGAGCAAAAAAAATATGCTTCCTCCGTCGACATATTTTTTTACTTCTGTATAATGCAAATCTGGAGTTTGCTAATGAACAGATAAGATGATGTCAAACCAGTCAAACCACCTTACCCAAAGGAGGAGGAGGTAATGCCAAAGCGGATAGTTTCATGACTATAGAAAAAGATACTACACTACCTATTATTTAAGACTTCTTGATCATGACTGATGAAACAAGAACTAACCGCGTGGATTAAATATAAGACTCCGTTTGAAATTCCAGATTATTGAGTTTGACATAATGCACTTGAAGAAAGGTCAAAGGAAATATCAGTCGAAATGTTGTGGAAATAAAACTCAAGATGAGGATAAATAATCCAAATTATTCATCCTCATCTGTAAAATTAAAAAAAATTTTTTTTGTTTTTTGGTGCAAGTCCAGAATTTAAACTAATAAAAAAAAAAAAAATCAAAAATACAGAAAAATGTTTATGGAAGAAAAATGTTATATCCCAAAAATCACAGATTGATCAAATAGTTTGTTTTTTTTAACACAAAAAAAAAAAAAAAAATTATGAGGAAGCAAGAACGATGCATCTTGAGACAACTCAATTCAAACTGACGAGATTTTAAGAATCAGCCTTATAATGGCTTTGATATACTATTAATCAATAAAAATCGTAAAATAATGATTTTTATATTAAAAAAAATACTTTGATCAATTCACATGTTTTTGGAATATGACATTTTCGTCTCAGGTATATACAAAAAATTTTTCTGTAATTTTTAAAAATTGTGTTGAATTCTAAATTGTTTTCCAAGGCAAAAAAAAAAAAAAAAAAAAAAAAAAGATGAAAATGCATAAGACTTGGACAGCAAACAAAAAATATCCAGAGGAAAGACAGGGTAAGAGCAAATATTCAGCAATGTAGCAAAGATTTTCTCCCCATGTATGGGGGGATGGGCAGGAGACACAATAGTACAAGATAGGGTTGGGGAGGGGGGAGTCATTTAAGGATAGATATAAGACTAGTGCTTCAGATGTAAGGATTGGATACAAGAACTACATTGGCGCCAGCAAACAGGGACTGCTTACCACTGCATGCATACTGCCCCTCCTCCTCAGCTTCCTCCATACGCAGAGCAGTAGCAAAGACAGCCGGCAGACTCTGGCTTAACCTAGCTTTCTCTTCATAGTAGCTTATGGGTTTCCCCATCAAACCACGATGTTGTATCGGTTTGTTCCTATTCACTCCGTAGTGTATCATCCGATCGTTAACGATGGACAGGACTGTTCCTGCAGGATAAACTTTCCGCTTGTAGTCTGAAAAGAAATCAGTGATGTCAGCTTCCTTTCGAGAAGATGAAGATGCATCTAGCCGACATCTGCGCACACAAAGCGTTTTTTTTTTTTTATAAAGCAGCAGCACCCAGATGTCATCTGCATGCGCTTCATATGCACAATAATATCATGTCAAATTTAAGACAACATTGTTAACGTGAAATCTGTTCAAAAACAGAAAAAGAGAATGCTCAAGAGGAGTTTGGGGTTGAGGTGTCTTTGATCAAAATAAGTCAACAGGTTGACACTCCATAGAGAAATTGCATATTGACATACAAATAAAAAAAATTGTCTGTTGCTTGTGCTTGTTTTGAAAACAAATTGTGTACTAGTGGTGGGACGATTCCAATATCTTTACCGATTCCGATACAGTTACCAATTTTGATTCAATTACAGATTCTGATTCTTTTAAAATCTCTAAATACTTTTTATTTTTTCAGATTGTAAAAATTTCACCCCCCACCCCGATTCTGATTCTTTTAAAATGTTGGGATCATCTACAGATTTTAGTTTCATTGATTGTTTAAAATAAAAAAAAAAAAAAAATAAAAATTTATCATTAATATCAGCAATGGAAAATTAAGCGAAAAAAAAAACAAACTTTTTTGAAGGAATCATTTTCAGCATCAGAAAATAGGCACACATTTTTCCAATTCTAATACCTTAAACAGTTTCAATTTTCCCCGGATTCCAATTAATCGTCCCAACACTATTGTGTGTGTGTACTAATGATGTTACGAATACCAAACAGGCAATCAGCATTTATGAAACTCACAACAACAACAAAGAAACAAAATTGCATTAAATATGAAAATCAAATTTTATGAATAACTAAAGAGCAGCCGTCTTGTCCGCCATTTTGAAAACAATCTAAAAAAAAATAAACAAAGGGAGATAACCCAGACACGCTAGATTTATGTTGTAATGCCTATGAATTTCCATTAATTACTTAAAAATAGTTTTCTTTATGAAAATAAAACTTTATCAATTTATATGATTTTTGGAATATGATATTTTTGCATGTACATCATCCAGATTTTTCTTTTCTTTTTTTTTTAATAAAAAGGGGAATTTTAGACAAGAACCACTTTTTCTTAATAATAGCGCCATCATGCAAGTGTGTATGGACTCAGATTTTGTCACATTTGGTCACGCGTAAATTCAAATAACTTTTTTTCTTAAATCAATTTTTACAGGTTTAGAGTGCTACTAGCAGGCTGCGCTGCATTGTCTGGTCATAAGAGATAATTGCATATTTAATATTCTAGAGACAATTCTCTATCAATTATTATATTGAACTAATATTTAGTAGTGAGATTAAAACTAAAAAAAAAAAAAAAAAAAAAATGATTTGGGTGCCATCAGCTAGAATTGAAACCAAAATGTACAACTCCCCACCTTCATTTCTTAACCTCTGAGCCACGCCCATATACATTATATATGAAAAATGAACAAACCAAGTTATATGTCCATCAACATTTCATCTATTGCAAGACTTCTTACAATAAAGATGAAACATTTGGTTTGTTCATTTTTTTTTTTAAAATGGTGTAATAGAAACATATTATAAGGTATTTGCAGCTTCTCTTCCAATTTTCGGATTTTTTTTTAATCATGTCCAAATGTATTTTATTTCCTTTTGGTGAATTGATTGTTGCTATTTCGTCCGATGAGTTATGGGCAAAATAGATTCACTGATTGAAGTGATTGATATTTTGCCCTACGAAATAGATACTGTCAAGAATTGTCAACTTAAAGGAATAAATTGTAAGATGGTCAACATCATGAAATTTGGAATATATATTTTTGTCATTTATTCATTATATGCTCTGTAATTACATTGAGCTTCTTAAACAAGGATTGGTATATATAAAAAGAAATATAAGTAAATAAAGAATATTTCTACAGAAATATTTATATATATATATATATATATAAATTCACCTGTCATCCCTTTTTTAAAAGATGGAATCGCTCCATCATCAAAGACAAGATTCAAGAAAGCATGGCCAGACGGTCCACAAAGTTTTATAATTTTTTTATATATATATATATATATGATGGACTCTCCCATCGATTCTGATGTATGAGGTTCTGCCACACTAAATTGTTCGGAAATCCACACAGATGAGCTGTTTATAGTGGTGAAGGCTTTGTGTAGCACCAAACCCACTTTCTGGAATTATTGCTAACCTTTGTTGGTACAGATGACTGCTATAGGACAGATTATACAGTAAACCGCAGGTTTTTTTTACATCAGAGTTTCCTGCTCGTAGATGCATGTCTGAACGAAGACTGGGGATGCATCTCTCCCAGTGAATTAACATGCCCCCAGATACCAACCTGGAAATTTCTATGACTCGGCGTGATACATACAGCATCTAGCCTTCCCAAATGGTCACCTATCTGGTACTGGCCAGGCTCAACATTGCTTAACTTCACTTCGGTGATCTAGCGAGAACTGGTGTATCAATGTGATTGTTCCAAATATAAATATTTTTTTTTTACATAGGAGTCACCACTTATCAAGGCCCAGAGGTCACTCGAGGATAAGGGTTATAGAGTGTACAGTAGTCAATGGGATAATATTGTAGTAATCATTGGTAATGGAAATTTGGTAAATTAGATTACTTTAGGGGGCGACTCATCAAGAATTTGTTTATGTTGGACTTGAAGACAACCAAGTTGTAGTCAGCTGGGAAGCAGGCAAACGGAAGAGAGTTCCACAGGCATGCAGTTCTAAGAAAGAAACTTTGCTCATGGAATCTACGTTTTGATTTAGGCACGGATAAAGAGTGGGGAAAATTATTGACAGTGGTTTCAACTAGACGGGTGTTTTTTGTGAAAGATTGGCGAGGGGGGGCAGAGATTGGAGCTCAGACGAGCACTTGCCATGGAAATAACGATAAAGCAAAGACAGGCTCGCAATGTTATATAATGAATATTAGAAGGGAGTTAAAGAAGTATATAA